>NW_026612720.1:0-69981 GCF_029582105.1 Oenanthe melanoleuca
CTTTCTCTGGGGAATGTCCCGGGAATTTTTTATCCCTGTGAAACCACTTGCCCTGCCCGGAATCCCAGTGTGGGGCCGAAGCCACGGGCAGCATCCCCCTCCCTCCCGCGGGAACGGGAATGGGGTCGGGATCGGCATTAGGAACAGGAAGGGGAGCGGGATCGGGATCGGGATCGGCTGCAGTCCCGCGGGGACAGGAGCAGGGAGCGGGGACGGGCAGGAGCGAGGATGGGACCAAAGGCAGCAGCTGTCCCGAAGGGACAGGAGCGGGGAGCTGCATTGGGATCGGGGGCAGCCGTCCCGCGTGGAGAGGAGCGGGGAGCGGGGTAAAACTTTCTCTGAAGGATTTATTCCTAACAACCAGTTTATGGAATAAGTGTCATTTACTGCAGTGCAAAACAGGAAAGAAATACAAAAGGATAAGCTAAGCAATGCACTGGTTATTGCTGTAGGGACTAAGAAAAAAATTGTCTGTAGGGACTAAGAAAGATCCATCACCAGTTACCTTAATACTTAACCATTGTCCTGACACACATGTAACCTGAAGAGCCCCAGTCATTTATTGCTCTGAGGATTCACACCAGATTGTAGGGAATTATATTTGGAAAGGGAGTTTGCTCTATCTATACTATTTCCAAGGATTATTACATGAAAGGAATCTCTGCACTGCTGTTGGTCCCTTCAGCACTGCTTCCACTAAACAAAAATCAAGTTTTTTATTCCTCTTCTTGAAAAAAATGCAGATGCAGAATCCATCTAAAATAGACAGAAATAATAACAATGGGAAGAGGCCCAGGAGTCTCCATGAAAATGTCCACCACAATAGTAATAGCTCAGTGCTGATGGTACTGAAATAGATGTTAAACAAGACTTTGTTACTTTCCTCTTCAAGCCAGAGCAAAATTTCCTTCACTTTTCACACACAGCCAGAGGTGACAAAGGGGGTTTTATCCTGTCCCTCTGCAGCTGAGCTCAGCCACTGGATGTGTTGAGGAGCTGAAATCCTCACTGTCATTAGAACTGTGCAAGCCAGGGATGGCCCAGCTTCTGCAGTGAAGGAACACAGCACTGGCATCAACCATACCCCTTGGATCCCAGTGTTATATATGTGATTCGTGCGAATTAAATTGTAACAATATTGGCAAATTTGTGGCATTATAATTAATCAATAATTGTATTTAATTGCGATAAGGCAAAAAGAGATAAAGGAAATGGTTTAAGCAGAAAAACTCACCATCCAGATGTTAGGTGGGAGGCAGGATAGGAAGGGTATGGGTCTAAGAACAAGTATCTAGAAATAGGTTCTCAACCTTACCTTGAGCCAAACTGGCATGATTTCAAACCACTAGACACTGGACTAAGGCCTGTTTTGGGAACATATATTTATTATATAACTTTAAGCTCAGTGCGCCTGCGCTACCTGCGAGGTCAAACAGCGAACACTGAGGAAGACCCAGAACCTTCATGGGAAACAAGAGCCCCGAAAGGAGGAGAGACCCCCGACCACTGGTGACACATGTGCAACACAACACAGTGATGTAGATTTTAGGAATAGAAATGAGAAGGAGTTTTCTAGAAGATTCTGTATTAACATGCATTAGTAAACAGTATATAAGTGAGAATTTTAGCTGGACTGATTTGGTACGGTGTGAGAGGAATGGCCCTGCCCGTACCCCCGGTCAGGGTATCCCCTGGTTGGTTTTGCTTCTGCTTTATTCAACCGAACCATTGGACTTCTATTATACTTAAATTGCTGCTAAATTTTGTATTTACTCCAATTTATATAACTCATATACTTTGATTGCATTCATTTATATACAATTGCTATTATTAATAAATTACTGCTAAATTTCAACTTTGTTGTTTGATTAATTGGACAAAATGGAACACATCCAATACCCATTTATAACACCAGCCACTGGCACCTGACTGCAGCTCATCAACTTGTTAAAGGACCAAGAAACAGCCAAGGGTTTCTTGTACAATTCTAGCTGCAGTTGGAGAAAAACACATCCTAAACTTATCCAGCCTACCCAGAGACATGTCAGAACAATGCACAGATGATTTGAAAGACTGAAAGTTTTGAAGACACACAGGATGCAGAAAAGATGCTACAGTATGCAAGATTCTGTGTCTGGGTTTCCTGTGTGCTTCCTGGGATGGTTGATCCAAGGCAGCAATAGAGCTCTGTGTCCCAAAGCCACATTCTGGAACCTGACCAATGTGTTTGGATTCCTGCAGCCACACCGGGCACTTCAGCCCTCAGTGTTCCACCTGGTAGTGCTGGTAATGCAGCATTGACAGCCTCCAGCTCAGCATGGAATGCTGCTGCTGCAGAAATAGAGAAAGTGATTTGGGAGATGAGGAGATCCCTGCCTCAAAGGTCTCCCTCTGCTCAGGTAACCCCATTGGATGGGAATAAAAGAGGCTAGACTGAGAGATTTTGAACTGTGTTGCGTGGCTGATGAGCAAAGGCTTCTTGAAGTTCATTTGGTTCATTATTATATAGTTACCTAATTATTCTTGTAAAGTAAGATTTCTATAAGAAGGATGAAAAAGTCTTCCCGCCTTAGTGAGGATGGGAGATGTGAGCCTGTCAGTCATGTTTGGTTGTTCCTTTTCCTGGAAGAATGCCTCATGCATTCTAGGTTGATGCATTCTAGGTTCTACCAGACTTTGTTTGATGGGAAAGAAGAGAAGAGTGTTTGTAGAGTGCCACTGAAGGCCAAGTGTCCCGTGCAGGGAGGTGCATGCAAGAGGTGCCTCAGTTCCAGCAGCAGATGTGGGCTCTGCCTCTTTTGTGCTGGAAGGCCAAGGCAAAGCGAGGGCTGGGCTGCAGCTGCTGCTGCTGTGTGAGCCCTGCTGTGTGTGTGGCACTCCCAGAGCCATGTTTGGGGATGGGCTGGAGCTGCAGCTTTCTGTCCTTTTGTTTGACAGATTCAGTCTTTGGATGAGTAATCCTGTTTCTCTAACTCTTCCCAGACTGGAGTGTTGCAAAGGCCTTTTTGCAGTTATTATACCTGTTGGCCAAAGAATGCCTCTCTTTCTGTTGATGTGCTGACTCCATTGGCTGCAATGCATTCATGATTGAGAAAGGACAGACTCAAGGTGGGGAGTGGGATTTTTTTTATTTACTAATATTTTATTCTCAAGTGGTATGTTTTTTGTCTTGTGTAAATTCACACATAGCAGTTTTCAAAAGCATTTTATTCCATACTAAAAGGAAACATTGCAGGGTCTGAACCATCTTTAGGATTCTAGTAGATGAGCTATTGAAGAAGAAATGGGTTGGGGTTGGTTTTTTTCACCCTCCAAATATACAGATTTTTCGCACTGGAAAATTTGATCCTGGAAATATCTAGATCCAGAAATGTTTGTCTGGGTCGTACATATGTGGCAGCAGCAGAGGGCTCTAAAAAGCAGCACCTGGTGATGGATTGTGTGAGCGGTTGGGTGGGGGTGGTGAGATTCCCAGCCAGAAATGAAATGTGTGCTTTTCATGTGGGTTTGCAGCACACAGCCCTGGGCAGTGCTGCGACTGAGCCCTGCCGTTGCAGACATCTGTGTTGTCAACAAGGAGGGCCCCTGGCTTTCTGCTGGCTGATTTCTTGCAGTTCGTGGGATAAGCAAGGGTCAAAACGTGAGGGCAAGTCCCCTCACTTGGTGTCTTCTGGTTTTCTGTGTTCATGTTTGGCCTCAAAGGTCATTTGTAAGAGCTTCAGTTTCATCTTTGCCCCCCAAATTCTGAGTTTAAAATGCTTGTCATGTGAGCCGTGTGGGCTCCCTTGTGCTCCACATCTCCTGGGAGTGGAGAAGGAGAGTTCCTGTATCTCTGATATGATTACAAAAATAATGGTAAGTGATCTTTGGGTTTGTTTCTTTCTGTTTCTCTTTCAAGGGGAATGTTAATGTTGCCCCTGAGTCTTCAGGAGAGGATGCTCTCAACAGGGCTGCAGCAGAGGAAGCTTCATCTGGCACCAAGAGCTGTGGGAACAGTTCCCCTGAGCATGAGGAGCCTGTTAAGGACAGAGCCCAAAGGTTTAGGGAGGTGTGAGACAGCTGCTCTGAGCCTGCCTCTCACAGGATGGGTGATCAGAGGAGTTGAGTTCTTGTCTGAAGAGCTGATGGTTCCCTGTGCCTTTAGTTCAGATCCTGCACTGACAAAACCTCCCCTAGCCCTTCCCCTCCACGCTTCTCCAGAGGCTCTGACACTGAGTCCTCTGCTGTGGCAAGAGAGCAGGGAATAAAGCTGACCCCTTCAGAGTTGTGTCATGAAGCTGGGTGTCCCAATTTGGTTTCATAACTCAGCTGACAGCACCCTTCAACTTCAGCCATTTCAGTGAGGACTGAGGTCTCTCTGTCAGCACAGAGAAAGAACAAGGCTGGGCTTCTCTGTGGGAGCTGGGACAGTCTGTGCTTCAAGCTCTCGTGGGTGCCATTTGCTCTGTGAGTGCTGAGACTTTATCGAGATACTTCAGTGCTTTACACTGTTTTGAAGGGTCCCTGTTCTCTAAAGAGCAGGCTTCAAATTCCAAGTCAGTCTGCCTTTCAGACCATCTTGAACAGTCCCTGACAGAAGCACAGTTGGTGCCCAAGGGCCAAGACTGACTCAGTGTTCCCTTTGATTCCCAGATCCCATCTGATGGACCTCTCCAGGAGGGCTGCCCTGTGTGGCAGCAAGAGACAGAGGGAGGACCTGTGACTATCAGGCAGGTGAAATCCCTCTGCCAATAGCCGTATTTGTAGACAAGTATAGTTATACTTATATATCTATATAGCTTATATGTTTATAGATTTATATAAGTGTATTTATGTCTATATAGTTATGTTTATCCATCTATATAGTTGTATTTATAGATATGTATAGTTTAATTTATATATAGTTGTATATAGTTATATTTTTATATGTGAAGTTATAGATGGGCCTAGATGGATTCATACATATGTATCGTTACATTTGCATGTATATAGTTAAATTTATAAATAGGCATAGTTGTATTTATATATGGGAGTTTCATTACAAAGATTGATATCTGTATAAATTCAGGCCTTATTTACCTCTTTCCCTCCACGGATGCCTTCTTAATCTCTTGTTTTCCCCTCTGTCTCCTGTTGCTGTGCTGGGCCCGAGCTGGCGGCCGGGCCGGGCGGAGCAGCAGTTCCAGCCCCGGGTGTCCCTGGAGCGGTGGCAGCTGCCGGTGGCCGCAGGCAGTGTCCCCTGAGGAGCTGCTGAGGGACGGTGACACTGAGGGGGCTGAGGGGCTGAGGAGGCGCTGGCACTGAAGGGACGGTGACCTTGAGGTGCTGCTGGGGCTGAGGGTGTGGGGCAGCTGAGGGCGATGGTGGCACTGAGGTGACAGGGAAGGGGCACAGGCTGAGAGGGGTGGCGGCTCTGAGGGGACGGGATGAATCAGAAGAGACTGAGGGGGGGTGAGAGGACTGCGGGGTCTGAAGAAACTGAAGGGGACTCGGGGTTTGCCAAGAGCATAGCGGGGCTGAGGGGATGGAGGGGCCAGCAGGGAGCACAGAGGGGTCTGGAACTGCAGCTCTGCCAGGCCTTGGAACCAATTCCTGAGCCTCCGTTTTTGCCTCAGCTGCACTGAAGTTCCTGAAGACAGCAGGAGGAGTGACAGGAGCCAGCAGGGAGAAGCTGAAGGCCACGAGCAGGAGAAGGAGCAGGGAGCTGCTGCTGGCACAGAGCCTGGGTGAGGCCCCAGGGCCGGTGAGGCCGGGTGGGGTGAGGGTGCCGTGGGCTGTGGCTGTGGGCAGTGCCCGGCACAGGGGCAGGAGCGGCCCTGCCCGTGCTGGGGCTGCTCAGCGCAGCTGCCCCGGCCGGCACAGGGGCTGTCCTGGGGCAAGGCAGCTGTGCCTGGCAGGGCCCGGGAGCTGTGCCGGCTGTGCCGGGGGCTGCGGGACAGTCCCGCCGCGCTGCGCTCGCCACAGCCTGGCCCCTCGGCCTGCTTTTCCTTTCCAGCCCTCCTGGGGAGGCCCTGAGATTTTCTCTTTGCTGATGGGAGTGCAGGTGCAAGGGAAAGGCCCTGCTCCTGACTCAGTGTCAGACTCTCTTTGCTTCCCAGATGTGCCATCTGCTGTCCCTGTCCAGGAGAGCTGCTCTGCATGGGAGGAAGAGACCGTGGAAGAGCCTGGGAACGTGGGTGGCTGCAATCCCTCCTGATGTAGTTCTAGTTACAGAGGTGTAAAGTTGGACTGAGAGAGTTAGAATTTTACGGATATTTATCTATGTAGACTGATGTTTGTATAGGTATATATATGTATGTATGTTGTTATACTGATGCATGTATATTGATCTGTTCACATCTTAGTTTATATTTACAGACTTGTGCAGTAGTATAGATGTGTAGTTCTGTGCATAGGGTTGTAAGGATCATTGGCACATTTATATTTGTATATTTATAGAAAGGTTTGTTATATGTGTACGTCTTGCTTTATGTCATATCAAATATGAATTATATATTTACATCTGTATATTGCATGGTTATGTATTTACAAATATTTAAGTATGTATTGAGTAGTATAGTTATAAAATTCTATTAATGTAGTTCTGAATCTGGGATTCTTTAGAGAGGGATATCGATATTTTTGTATTTGTATTTGGGCTGTACAATTGTAATATGTAATAAATTAAGCTGTTGAACTTCAATTTATATTTGTGTATAGTAAGTGGTTTTAGAGGGCTGCAATAAATTAACTTTTTAAACAGAAGTGCATAATTGTATATATTTATATAGCATCAATTGTAACAATAAATTAGTTTCTTGAAGTGATATTTTCATGTTTATATATTGGCAGCACTGATGTAGCAATTTAAAATAAATGTCATTTTTAAACTTAAGTTGATTTTTGTCTATTTGTACATTAATAGTGTGGGTGTAATGATCTGCAGGAAACTGAATGTTTCAGCTAAAAGAAGTATAGATATGTGCTATCCAAAACAATGAGCAGATGTAAAGGTGATGATGCTGGGGGATTTTGGCCATGGAAATCTCCAGCCATGCCCAGCATGTGCCCCACGTGCACTCAGAGAAGCGCAGATTTGGGATGGCAGCAGAGCCACACGTTGGCTGAGAACTGCCAGGCAAAGGCAGCTGAGAAAACTCTGGGACCCCACTGGGCATAGAACTCCAATCAGGAGCCACCCGGGGAGGGCAAATCCACCCCCATCCCACTGGCAGCTCATCCCTCTGAAGGCCATCCTGGACACCAGAAGCCAAGAGGGATCTTGAGCCAGCTCTGCTGCCTTTGGCAGCACTGGCAAATGAGCTGTAGCAAGGGGGGAGACAGCAATGGCTGGAACTGCTGCAGGCTGGGGAGGAAGGAAGGGCCAGTGGCACAAGTGCTGAGATGCTCCAAAATCCAGAAGGATGCTGGAGAACTGGGAAGCAACAAGTTCTTACAAGCACTGAAATGATGGAAGCCCTTTTCGTGAAACTCCATAAAGGAACTCCCAGAGGAGTTGGTGCTATAATATGTAGTACCCGAAGGCAAAAATACAGTAACACTAGGTGATGGTCTATATGCCCCACAGGCAATGGCCTAGAAAAAGCTCAAATATATATTTTATATATTCTATTTATTACAGTATATATTAAAATATATAATATGCAGCATTTTCTAATTTAAATTACATATATGCTAGATATTCATATGCATTATTTGATGCATTTTAATAAATATTTTCATTTCATATAGATTTGATCTCTTATTCCACTTGGGAGTCAAGAGGTACTGCTGAACAAAACCTTCTGTTCACACAGCAGGCAGCCCATGGGTGTGTGCATGCACACCCACCCACTGTCCTTGCTTCTCAGCATCTTGGGGCACTGTTTGCACAGAATGAGGATGAATTTAACTCAACAGACCCACGAGTGGGGGGTCCAGTCTGTCATGAACACTCATTACCACATGTGCTTTCATTCCTCCTGGGAACTGAGGAACTCTGAAAAGCACCAAGGTCACAGAAAAGAGGTGCAAAGAATTGGTATTGTGCTACTGCTGGTACACTCACAGAGGAAAATCTGTCGGGTTCTTTAAGGTTGTAACTTTTCAAAAACTAGGAAAGCTGCTCAGCATCCGTAGCCCAATTGTAAATGGTTGTTTTGACCAGTCAAAACTGGAGTGTTAACTGTGGACTCTAACTGTGGCCTGAACAACACACCCTGAGCCAAAGTTGCCCTCTGTGTAGATGACCCTTTGTCAAGATCCAGTTATAAATGTTCCTAGAAATACCTCTGCTTGAATTAAGGTACAAACAAGACCATATGCCAGAGTCAGTAGTATGGGTTTTATTTGATAGTAAATAGGAGAGGGAGAGAGAGAGAGAGAGAAAGAAGAGAAAGAAATAAAAAATAGGTAAGAGTGATAGAGACAGAATAAGGCAGGTATCACCACTCAATGGATTCCTATGATGTTCTGTTGATCCTCTCCAATTGGTCTTGGTGGTGGTGGTGGTCCCCCTGAACAGCGTAGAATCTGATGGGTTAATGCATGCTCGGGCTGGGGAGGAAAACCCAGACACCTCCCAGGCTGTGGGGAGTTTGTCATCATCTTACAACAGACTCTGTTACATCCACTGCAACCCTGTGGTGCAAAGACCCTGGGGAGCCCTTCAGGGTGTCTTAGATGGATTCTGACACCCCCTCAGCTGCCTCTCACAGGATATCCCATGGATGTGGCCTTCCTGGGATGCTTTGTGTAAGGGAGGATGGGTGTTCCCGGCCTCTGACCAGAGGTTACGTCCAAAACCTCCTTCCCCCTTCATTTTAGGGAGAGGAAATCTGGCTCTTCTGAGCTGTGGTCTCTCCTGCCCCAAACTTAGCCAGGCAAGAATTCTCTGCTGCTCTGTTTGGCTCTCTTGTGGAATGCATTCCTCTCCCTCAGCCTTATTTGTTTCTCCCGAGACTTGAGATGAATTAACAATAGTGTGCTCTTTATCCTTCCTAGGCGGCTTAACTTGAACTCCAAAGTTCTTCAGGGAGGTTTCTGTGGTTGTAGCTTCTTGATACAGTTTTTTACTATGATGGACAAAACTTCATAAGAATGCTTAAGCTATGAACCATTTCAGTCCCTAACAACGTTCCAACCAAGACATCTGCTCCTTAACCAAGTATTACTATCAATAGTATCCATGTATCCATTTATTGGTGAAACATGTCATTACCTTTGCTCTTTAAGAAACTGGATAAGGCCACACCTGGCCTTGGCTCCTCTTTGAGCCCTGGTCAGGCTCAAGGAGAAAACCAGGAGGAGAATGAAATGAGATGTCCCACACCAGAAGCTCTGTCACGTTGCTCGTTCAGCACTATCAAAGCCGGGCTGCTCTCACAGCGCAGTCCGAAGCCTCGTGGCCAGCAAAGGTGGAGGCACCGCAGGATTTCCCAGTTCCTGGCCATGGCTCTCAGGGCTTGGCTGGCACAGCTTCCCCCCGCTGATGTGTGGATATGGATGCAGGGGAAGGGATTGGGGTATTAGGTGATGTATCTTTCTTAATCACTAGAAGCAAGCTTTTGTAATAATGATGAAATGCATTGCTCAGGTTATACTTTTGTAACTTCTTTTTTCACTTTTGCGTAATACTAAATTACACTATTCCTTCAGCTGGTATCTGTATCTGTGTTTCTGATCCTCCCCACCACTAAAACAAACACACAGCCAGTTTAACACAAGACCTGCCTGCCTGCAAGCCCATTTCTTGGAAAACAACCCTGGCTGCCATCTCCGCAAATGAAATTCCCACTTTGCAACTTCCTTTTCTGCATGCAGGTGAGAAAAGTATCCACTCCCATCTTCAGGCACCTCCAGAACTGCTTTCAACAGTCAAAAGCCTGAAATATCAACCTCGTTCCTTCAGCTGCCCACTGGCAGCTCACACCAAGAGGCCTTTGGTCCAAGGATACCCACAGAGGAGCTCAAGGAGGGAGCACTTTGAAACACAAATCCTGCAGAGTTTAAACCTCCCTTTATCAAATGAACACACACCAACCTGTCCCAAAGGGAAAATAGGCACGGAAAGTGAAGCTCCTCTCTCACAACAGCAAACTCTGTGCTTCCTTCTGTTCCAGCTGGAGATCAGAGGCCATGGGCTACTCCTCAGTTTGGGAAGGAACCCTGGGAATTGGCCTGATTTGGAAGCCCAGCAGAGGGAGGAAGCTCCCCAGAGAGAAGGAAAAGATTCTCTGGGATTAAAAGATTATGACAATATTTCAGGAAAAAGAAATTTTTTAAGTATTTGAAGAAGTTTCCAGGTGGGAACGTCTCCCCTGACACCGTAACCCTTAAGTCTCCCTTCGTCTGTCAGAAAGCTCAGGAATGAACCTGTAAGACTTGGACATACATCACTGGTGTCCATCTCCAGAGTATAAACAGCTCCCCAACAAGACTTCTAATGGCCAAATGGAAAACTTCCTTCCTCTACCTCCCTCCACCAACTCTAAGGAGTCTCTTTTCATTGCAAGGTCTACTTTGTGAGTCTACATTGACAAGATTGGTTGCAGGAGGGGTTTGCATTGTAACTCAAAAGGAGTAAGATGAATGTGTTTTTACCAACAGAACATGTGAATCTGCTTGTAGACAGGACCAGGAACTTATAGATAAGGAAGTAATGGAAGAAAATCTTAGTTCTAGAAAATATTAGTAACACAGACTGCTGCTCAACCAAGGCCACATCAAATTCCTGAACCTGGAGGAAAAGAATGAATACTGAATAGAATTACTAACAGAGTTTTCTTCCTTTTAAAGTACAATAGGGAGGTGCATATTAGAGGCAGATATAGAGTAAGTGATTTGGGAAGTCTGTACCTCCCAAGTAACTCAGCCAGTGGGGAAGAGGGAGATGCAGCTGGGAGCTCAGGATAAAAAGGAGGCTATGTCCCCCAACAGTTTGAAAGACCCCATGGGAAATGCTCATTGCCTCCGCCTTTATTTGAATAAAGTTACAGGAGTGCTCTGTCTCCTTTTGGACATAAACCTGTGTCATCATGGATGAATTTTCCTGACAGGTTCTTCAGGATTCAGGTGATGGTGCAAACTCAAACAAATGCAGAAGGAGAAAAGTAGAGCCGCACCCTTGGGACACCATTTGTGTATTTGCAGATTTCCTTTGTCCAGGGGCCCAGATGTTGTCCTTTAGAATGTGTCCTTGTCACCTCAGGAGTGCTCCCAGGATGGAGGCCTGGCCTTGTCCTAGTGCCAATGAGAAAACTGCTGCTGCTGAAACAAAAGGCTGAGAGAATTCCTTCCTGGATTTGGAGTCCCTTCTAGGCAGCACTAAAGACACCCATTTTACAGGACAAGCAAGGCAGAACAGTTCCACAATCCTAAACACAACTGCAAAGTGTCCTTGTGCCCATCACCCTTGATCCAGCAGGGCTGCAGAGAGGACAAACTCTGACATTAAAACCAAAAGGGACAAAATCTTGTGCAGGGCCTGGCCCAGGGAGGCAGATGAGAGGCCCTGCGAATAAAGACCAGGACTGTCCCCAGGAAACCATTACAAAGTATCAGAAGCAGGGACGAGGGACAGGGGCCAAGGACATGTGATGCAGGTGGTTGAGGGAGAGCATCACAGAGTGCGGCAGACTCACAGCTGGTCTGTGGGCCAGAGAGGGTTAATGAATAAGGATTATTTATGAAAGGTATTTTTTATCAAGGATGTTAGCCTGGAGACTAAGAAGACAAGAAGGAAAAGGAGATAAGCAGGAATGAAAATCTTCAGCTGGGAAAAGTATTTTTAGAAAAGTTTTGTGGAAAACAGAGATGGTAATGGTTTTTATACCAATGGACATAACGCTGATTTATTGTAACCAATTAATAAAGTGTAAACTTTGTAGAGTGCATAGAAGACACCTAGCTGTTGTCATAAATAGGATATTAGCCTTCTGAACTGCAGTGTGTCTATTCGTATGTTGAGTCCACCCCAACAGCGACAACAGAGAAGTAGAAACTGAAACTAAGGAATGCCATTTTGGTTTTTTTGTCCTGACAAAATGTGCCTGCAGGGATGGAAGGCACACTGTGTCATCACAGTATTGAGGAGCCTGAAGTGCAGACGGTGACACCACTGAGCACTGGATTGTGACCTCACATCCCTCACTGCTTATCGTGGAGTTCCAAGGACTTGGAATGCCTTTTGTGTTGTCACTGGGGGTGCAGGCTGGTGTCAGAGAGCAGTGGACTGTGACACCACAGGGGGATGGATTGTGACATTGTGCCCCTCACTGCTTCCATTCAGACATTGGCAGGGCCACTTTGGCTCCAGCCTGAACTCCTACTGAGCAAGGCTGCAAGGCCCAGAGGATCCAGGCAGCCAAGCTCTGGTGCTGGGCACGGCCTGTTCTTGGCACATCTCGGTGCCAGTCCCGGAGCCATCAGGAGTGATATGGCCACAGAGACAGGTGGCAACTGCCCCATCTGCCAGGACTCCCAGAAGGATGGGACTTCTGCTCTGCCCACCGCCACCGCTTCTGCCTGGGCTGCATCCTGCGGTGGGCACATGGGCACACAGAAATCCCTCGTGCCCACTCTGCAGGACACCGACAGAGACCGTCAGGTTTTCTGACCACGCAGACGAGTATCTGGAGACAGCCAGAACCGCCCCTGAGCAGCTACCAGTGGTCTCAGCCAGGCAGGGAGAGCTCCTGGACACCTGGAAGAGAACAACCCCCACGGCCCTGTGGCGTCCTGGGACACTGTCCCCAGCTGAGCAGGGCCCCTCAGGGCTGGAGTTCCTGGGTGGTCTCCTGCCCGAGGTGTGGGCTGGACTTTTCCATAGACAGCCACAGCTGTTGGAGCCCGTGAGGCCCTGGCTGGGCCAGCAGCTGCAGGGGATATTACGGCACTGGTGGTGGCTGAGGCCGCAGAGAGCTCCATCCTGCACGACCTGTGCATCCAGGGGGCTGAATGCCGAGGTGTTGGTCCAGGGGCTGCAGCCTGCCCTCGAGCACCGCACGGCTCCGCTGATGTGTGGCACCATCAGCATCACTGTGAGCCAGTGCAGTGAGGAGGCTCAGAGGCTGCTGCGCTCTGGTGCCATCAGGGACGAGAACAATGGCCCTGTGACCAGTGCCAAGTCCAGCTCCAGCTCCTGCTCCAGTTCCTGCTTCTGCTCCAGCTCTACCAGCTCCAGCTCCCGCTCCTGTTACTCCAGCTCCACCAGCTCCAGTTCCTGCTTCAGCTCCAGCTCCAGCTTCAGCTCCAGTTATTCCAGCTCCACCAGCACCAGCTCCTGCTTCAGCTCCAGCTCCTGCTCCAGTGCCCGCTCCAGCTCCAGCTCCAGTTCCTGCTCCTGCTCCAGCTTCTGCTCCTGTTACTCCAGCTCCACCAGCTCCAACTCCAGCTCCAGCTCCAGCTCCAGCTCCAGCTGTTCCCAGACCAGCAGCTCCTGGGTGGGGGCTCCTGCCTGTGGCCCCTAAGTCTATGG
Organism: Oenanthe melanoleuca; assembly: GCF_029582105.1. Classification (NCBI taxonomy): domain Eukaryota; kingdom Metazoa; phylum Chordata; class Aves; order Passeriformes; family Muscicapidae; genus Oenanthe; species Oenanthe melanoleuca. The sequence goes on from NW_026612720.1 coordinate 13,436, forward strand.
TGCAGAGGAGGAAGCTGGCACATTGGATACTGCTTTCCCCAGGGGTCCCAGCCATCCCCCACCTGTCCCCATGGCGTGGGACGGGCCCCAGAAGGAGCCATGGCAGGAGATGGTGACAGCAGCTGATCCCTCTGCCCAGGGCAGCAGCTTCAGCCCCTGCATCCCTGTCCTGGGCTGGGACCCATTGCCATGGGAACCCTTGCACCCCATTAAGAGAAGGGTCCCCAGCCCCCAGGACTCTCCCCAGCCCTGCAAGAGGCCAACCTATTGGCAACTCTAGAAGGACTCTCACAAATCTTCATTGGAGGTAAAGGAAATAAATTGTTATTTCCTGCACACAGTCTCTGGGCAGTGCTTTCTCCCTGCAGGGCAGTAGATGCTAAAGGCAGAATAGACAGCTCAGACAGATGGAATCAACACAGGACCATGCCCTCAGCCCAGGATGTACTCAAAGCTCATTTTCATGGTCATAAAATGCTTGATGAGGAGGATTGGGATATCTGTACCTTCTTACTGCTTCAGCCAAAGGGGAAAGTAAGAGGGCAAGATGGGAATTTAGGATAAAAGGAGGCTATGTCCTCCAAAAACTCAAAAGACACCCCACAGGAGTATGGCCCAGTGGATTATCTTGTTTTATTCGTATCCTTCTTCTTCTACTGACCTTGGTGCTGCCATGTTATTTTCCCTCACATGTCCTCACTTCTTCCTCTTTTCTGACTAGAAGAAGAACTGCTCCTTGTAGGTACCACTTTTGTTAAAAAGTTCCATTAATTCAAAGATTCTTGCAGGATCTCACAGCACCAAAACTTTGATCTCATCTGAGTTCTGCTCTGGGAGTTGCTCATCATGTTTCTGTTGCTGGCCAGGTGTCCCTGCCACGGCACGGGCAGTGGTGGCTGGTGCTGTTTAACGCCTCCCTTCATGTGGCTGCTGGGAAGGAGCAGCCGCTGCCCCCCCTGCCCTTCTACCCACAGTGTGGCTGCCTAGGGGTGGCCAGGCAGGCAAGGCTCACTGTGGGTCACACCAGGATGGTGGCAGCCGTGGATGAGCCCTGGCAGCAGTGCCTCACCACCCCTGGGAAAAAACTGCATGTGTGCTGTTTTGATTTTCTTCTTAAATATGTCATCACAGTGGCCTTACCAACCTCTCTAATTGGCCCAGTAGCATGTCCATCTTCAGATTCATCAGAGACTGGCTCCATCAGACATGGTGGAATCTTCTGGCAGCCCTCAACAGAAGCTACCCATCCCATGATTCTCGCCTGCTACCAAAAACCAAGCTGTGCCAAATCCACCACCCAGCTGCATTTTTCCAGCTCTTTTTCCTTCTTTAATTCCTGAGAGCCTCCTAAATAAAATCCTCATCAAAGTGATTACAGCCCTTTGTTCAATCAAAAGCTTAGCAGGTCTTTAGGGCTGAGGGCCCAGACTGGAGAGTCATAAGCTATCATAAACCGAAATGAGGAGTCACCAGCATCTCAGCAGAACATGCCTTTGGCTCTTGTCTTCTTTGCCAAATTCTTGCTCTTGGCCGCAGTTATCGCTTGCACCCTGTTGAAGAATTCCTTGAAGATCTGCTGGCTCTGATCCAGGGCATCCTGTCTATTACTGCCTTGAAGAGCTGGAAGTTTATTTTCCTGAAGTTGAGTCTAACTTTACTCCTTAACTGTCCTAAAACTCTCAGGACTGCAAACTGAAGCTGAGCACCCTGAAGCCCCTGGGTTTTAGAAGAGCCAACCTTAGTATGATCTGAACGCAGCTGGGAGGGATTCCATGGCAAGCATCCACAGAGGGCAAAGGAGCTTAGAATGATGGAAGGTTTCAAGAACAGCTTCCTGAAAGCACAGCAATGCTCCATCCCTGCACAGGGTCAGGAAGAGGGCAGAACCAGAGAGCATCAGGGCTTAACAGAGAGATTTGGGTGTTCCAAAGAGCAAATGAAGCAGCAGCACAGTGCCCGAGACTCGGACGTGTGACCGTGCCAGTGTCTGGAGCGCTGCCAGGCAGTGCCGGGATCCTGGGTGCGGTTCTGGTCCCCACAAGTGAGGAATGGCAGCCCCTGCCTCAGAGCCAGTCAGAAAAGCCAAGCAAGTGGGACCAGAGGGAGGGCACCCTTCCAGTCTCTCTGGGCATGGCTGCAAAGCAGCCCCTGCTTCTTCTTCCTCCGCCTGTGCTCGGGGTGTGCTGGTGGCAGAGCCAGCCAGGTTGTGCTCTGTGTGCCAGAGCCTGTTCAGAGTGAGCATGAAAAGTGCTGTGTGCCCAGGGCAGAGTCCTGGAAGGTGCTGGTAAAGCATCCTGGGGGAGCAGAGCCTGGTGTCTGGCTGGGAACAGCCTGGTTTTGCTGCTGTGACCGCAGGCAGGAGTGTAGGCAGGTGAAGAGACAGTTGGCAGCTTGTGTTTGTAGAGGGCCTGGGGCTGCACGTCTGAACCTGCACCTGGAAACACACTTGGGAGAACATGAGCTGGAGCTGGAGTGCCTGTTCTGAGAGGCCCAGAAGTAATTCAGCCTTGCCAGGGCTTCTTAAGAGTGCATTGGTGTTCCCAGGGAAAGCTGCACATTTGGGGAAGTGCCTTTGGAGAAAAGGGGCTTGTTACTTAAGTGCTTCCCAAGGAGCTCCCAGTGAGGTAGGTACAAGTGTCCCCCTTTGGCTCTCTGTGGTCCTTGAGGCCCACTGCCCTTGGCACAGGGGCAGGAGAAGGCAGAAGGCTGTGAAGAGCAGCTTTGGCATCTGCCTGGACCTGCCGAGACCAAGCCAAACACCTGCCGCAGGGTGTGTTACCCTGTTTTGGACAGAGGTGTGAGCAGGAGCATTTCTGTCCAGCTGCAAGCCCCAAAACTCTCTTTGAGAGCTGTGAAATCCAAGGCCTTTATGCACACACTTTTCACTTCTTGCCTGCCTGCTGTGTTATAGCTCTTGGCAATATTCAATTGCCTCTTGCTTGGTGGAAGCTGCTGTGGGTCAGGGCCAGCACTGAGCTGGGCTGTGTGGACTGAGCAACGTGCAGAGTCTTGGCTGATCTTGGCATGTCCCTGGCCTCAGCAAAGGCTTGGAAGGTTTGCTCCCAAGGCACCCTGCTCATTGGCTTTTCCTATGTGCCTTGGAGAGAACAAGGAAGGCATTTCTGGCAGCTGGGCATTCGCAGGTGTTCAAACGAGAGCATGTTGTGGAGCAAGCCCAGCTGAGATAGCCTGAGAGGAGCCCAGTGCTCACTGCTCCTCTCTGCTGACACCACATCGTTTGTCTGGTTTTGGGGTGACCCTGGCTCTGTCAGGGGCTGCTTCGTGGGCACGAGACAGCCGCTTCTGTCCCACTGGGTCCCAGCAGTGCCTCGCAGCAGTCCTGCGCATCCATCAGGATGCTGGCCAAGAGAAATCCTGGAAGCTGAGGCAGCTGATTTTAAGCTTTTGCAGGTGCCTACAGGTCAAGGCCAACAGCATTCCCTCAGGATACAGCAGTCCTGAGGGCTCCCCCCAGAGCTGCCTGATGCTGCTGGCTCCCTGTGGCACCAGGTGCTTTCCTGTGGAATGCTCTACCTTCCCCAAGAGTAAAGAGGGAGCTGGAGAAAGAGCTTGCCAGGCCACTCTCGATCCTTTCCTAGCAGTCCTGTCAAGTGCAGAAGTCTGAGCTGAGCGCCCATGTGCCAGTGTAAGAGCCGTGCCCAGGAAGGGTTGGTGGGAAGGATGATCCAGGAACCATAGGCCTGGCAGCCTGAGCTTGCTACCAGGGAAGGCCTTGGAGCAGATCCTCCTGAGTGCTGTCCCACAGCACCTACAGGGAACTGGGGGTACTGCTGGTGGCTGGGAAACCTCTGCAGAGAGATGGGGACAGCTGTGGGTCCTGGCGGGCTCTTGGGAGCTTCTGTGTGACTGTTTAGGGGGGTTGGTGTTGGTGGGTGTCTTGGGGAAGGAGTTGTCTGGAAGGTGAGAGGTCTAGGCTGGAACTGGAGTCAGCTTGTTTGCCACAGCATTGGTCATGGAGGACAGAAGGAATAGCTGTGATTTTTTCTGTTAGTGGTCCTGATTGTCCCGCAGGGAAGAAGGGACAGCTGTACTTTATGAGCCACTTAGATATCTGTACCAGGAGGAGGATCAGCCATTTTGCAATCTACTCATTTGTTTGAGATAATTTTGGAACATGTGGCCCCATCGTGTGACAGGTATAGGGCCCACATGCCCAGAGGGCCCAGGCTCACCAGCCCATCACCCTGTACAGCCTGTTCCAGGTCTGTCTGAGCAACAGAGAGTTCCAGGGCTCTCTGGCTGCTCCCTTCCCCTGCCCTGGCATGTCAGCCACTGAGCCTTCTTCCATGCTCCTTCCCTGCCCCTCAGGAACCTGTCCCCACAGGGCTGGGCTGTCTGGGTGCTGCCATCAAGGGGCAATGGGCAGAGGCAGAGCTGGCAGCCAGCTCGGGTCCCTGCTGCTGCCCAGTCCATGGTGCTGTGTCTGAGACCGCCCTGAGACAGAGCTCTGACCCCACAGAGCTGCTGTGACCTGTGGAAGACGATCTTGTGCTCGCCCAGGACTGCAAAGCCAGCGTGGCTGAGACTCCTCAAAGTGATGGGGAGCTGGCCAGAGCACAGCACATGCACCTCCAATGGGGACACGAGAATCTTTGCCCTGGCTGTGACTTTCTGGAACTGGCCTTTGCTCACCCCAAGGCTGCCTCTCCAGCAGCTCTCCATCCTCCTTTCCCCACTGCATCTCCCAGCCTCAGGTGCTGGGCTGAATCCTGGCCTAGGGGCAGTTTCAGGGGCACCAGGCCCGGTGCTCCCCCTGTGTCTCCCCAGCCCCTCCCTGCCACGCTCGGGCCCTGCCGCACGGACACCTCGGCACTGAGCGCTGCCTCGGGGTGTTTGTCCTTTGCAGGCAACTGTGGTGATGTGGAAGATCCTCAGGTGCCCTATGTCCCACATGTAGTGACACTGGATTTCACCCGCCTGTTTGTCCACCTGCTCTTCCAAGTGCTCTTCAGCACTCTGGATACACCCATGGAGGTCGATAAATTCTGGAAGAGATGCCAGCAGCAACACGGCCTTGCTGCAAGCCCCAACAGGTTCTCCACCCAGTCTTTCTGTCCCTACTATGTCCCCAGAGCAGGAAAAAGTGCTCCCAGCATGACCAGAGCTTTGATTTACACATAGGTTTGCAGTGCAGAGCCTGAAGTCCCTGCTCTGCAGAATGCAGTGTGAGGGTGTGGTGATGGCAATGGAGCGCAAGTATGGCTGGGACACGCTGCTGTGTGCTGACACCCACCACTATGCCGTGGGTCTGCTGGCCAGGTGAGACTCCCTGCTCTCCACTGCCCCTGGCATTTTTGCTCTGTTCCTTGAGTGCCCCACACAGTGCCCATGGTCATGGGCCAGAGGGCCTTGTCACTGAGGGACTGCCAAATAGACTGGAAAAGGCTGGGAGAGGAGGGTGTCCAAAAGGAGCTGCCTCCCAAATGGCCCAGGCCCCCTTGCAGGATGGTGGGGAAAGACCAGACCTCTGGGAATCAGTCCTGGAGAGGTTTGTCCCCCTGGCTCACAGTCTTGGTTACTTTTACTCCTGCCAGGGAGATGTCTTGTGTCTCCCCACACTGGTGTTTCTGGATCTTTCGCCACCTTCTCCGGCTTCTCAGCACACAGGAGCCATGCTGGGATCTGCCTGCCCTGGCATTCATTGTGGAGGTGAGCCTGATGGCCAGCACTGCCTCGCTGAGCTGCCTCCCAGCTCTCTGCCCTCTTGTAGCCACAGTTGCCTGGGACGGTGCCCGTGCCCTGTGCTGCTGAATGGGCCCAGCCCTGTGCGGTTCTGGGTTCCTGCTGGCCGGGTCCCCTGTCACTGCCCTGTGCCTTTCAGCTCCCGGAGTACCAGGACTTGAGTGGAAACAGCGGTAAACGTGTTCTACAAATCTTGTCACGGCACCTGCAGAGCGAGTGCAAGGAGCAGCGTTACCTGGCACTCAGGGCCCTTCTCTTGAGATGAGAGCCTCAAGCTGCACTGGGGAAAGCTGGGCTTTGTGTTGGCTGGGCTTCGGGTGTTGGGGCAGCTGCTCCCAGCTCTCCTGCCTCCCGGTTCAGCTGCCCGAGTGCTTCGGGACAGGCCTTTGGCCTCCGAGGCCTGACGCAGCAGGGTGGGGTTTCTCAGACTTGTGTTTCTCACAGGCAAGAAGGATGTGCAGCCTGACTGAAAGTCTTGTGGAGCTCCTGCAGGAACCACATGAAGAGACAGTGAGGATGACAGTGATGGTACTCAGCTTTATAGTGTTCGAAAACAGCAGGCGTAGAATACAGCGGAGCTGTGGAACTTCGCCGAGTGCCTGGTAAGGACGGCCTGGAAGCGCCAGGCTCAGGCTGCAGCAGCCCCCTGAGCGCGGCGCTCACTGTGTGCGCTTGGCAGCTGTGGCCCTGCCCAGTGCTGTACGCAGCGGCCGCACGGGCTCTTCTCCAGGCTCCTGCGGCCCCGAGCCGGCTGCCCACGGAGCCCCGGCCCAGCGGGGCTGCAGGGCGGGCCGGCACCGCGGCTCCCCGGGCACAGCCGGCCCTGTGCCCCTGCAGAGCCCGGCCCAGCGGCTGCTGGCCGCGCCTCAGCGCTGTGCGGGCAGGGGAGGCCGGGGCCGGGCGCGGGCAGCGCCTGGCAAAGGGGCAGAGCCCGCCCCGAGCCTTCCCTCCCGCCGCTCTCCGCAGCTGGCAGAGGACAGGAGCCGAGCGGCCGAGCACCTGCGCCAGGCCCTGCCGTACCTGGAGAGCCCACAGGAGCCCCTGCGAGAGGCGGCCGTCAGGTTCATGGGTGAGCCCGGGCTCCCTCCCTGCCCCGCCGCAGCTCGGCCCCAGCCCCGCCTGCTGCCCCGGCAGCTTCTGCCATCCGGACCGGCGCCGCTGAGCCCCGGCTGCCCTCGGGGCTGCTGCCGCCCTCTCGCAGCCGAGCCCTTGGGCGGCAGCATGCGGCAAGGGCCCGGGCTGAGCCCTGCCGGCCACGAGGGCGAGTGGCCACAGGGCTGGCAGCGCCGCTGGCAGGGAGCTGTGCCGCTGGGCAGAGCCGTGACAGGCTCTGTGCTCCCCAGGATGGCCGGGCAGTACCTGATGGGACAGAAGGAAGAATTCCAGCTCATCTGTGAGGGTGAGTGAGGGCAGCGGGGCTGGCAGGAGGAGCTGCAGGCCCTGCCCCGGCTGCGGAGGGCTCTGCTCGCTGTGCGGGCGGGGGCGGCATGGGCAGAGCACACAGAGATTTCAGGGGCCCATGGGGGATTCGTGGCCAGCAGCTTTGTGCTGATCCCGGTGGTCCCTGCTCCCTCCTGGCTGGAGCGGGATGGAATGGCCCTGCCTCGGGTCCCTGCAGATCTGGGATCTGACCATGGCTCTGTTCCTTTCACTTCCAGCCATCGCAGACATGGCAGATGACATCAACCTTGCCGTCGGAAGCCTGGCCATTCAAATTTTGTGCTTCCTCAGGGCAGTAGAGAGAGTTCAATATTCTATCTTCCAGAGGCTGCAAGATCAGTTCCACAGGGTGTGGAGGACACGACCTCGTCTGTCAGGCTTCGGCTGGCTGCACTGCTGGAGATTTGCAGAGAGCTGATCTGGAAGGCTCTGCCTGCTGGGTCCTCTTAAGCCAGCAGCGACTTTCCAGTTATTCAAGATTGTTATTTTTTTCTTTTTGTTTTACTTCAGTATATAAATGTAGGATGTGCTAGAATAGACAGATTCCCAGGAGCTTTCTTTTGCTGTCCAGGGTCTGCAGAGCACTGGGAAGAGGGGGAGAAGGGTGCTTGTGCTCAGCAAGCTGCCCAGGCGTGCAGTGTTACAGGGAAATGGCCAGAAGCCCTTTGGCCTTTGCTGGTTGTGCTGAAGCCTTTGTGCTGGCGACAGAGCGGGTGGGCAGGGGCCGGAGCTGCGGGGATCCCTGTGAGATGGTGCCTGGAGATGGCCACGACCCTGTCCCAGCCAGGAACTGCCATCAGTGTCCTCCTGCCGGGGTGTTCCTGGCTGGATTGCTGAGGGCTCCGTGGTGCCTCTTGCTCGGGCTCCTCTGGAGCTCCTGTGGGGCTGCAGCGCTGCTGCCGGGCAGGTTGGCCGGGCTGGGGGAGATCCTGGGGTACGGGGTGCTGGGAGACTGTGAAGGGATGAGGGGCTGTGGAGGCCCTGATGGGACAAGGCAGTGGGAAGGAATGAGGGGGATGTGTGAGGGAGTGGGTGCCAGGAGGCACAAGGGGACAGGAGGCGCCTGAGGGGCTGGGGCGGTGGGAAGCCCTGAGGAATTGGGTGTCAGAGGCCATAAGCAGCCCCTGGGCAGCCACCTTGTTCCTGACATCCACCTGCTCTGATGCTTCCCCAAAGATGAAGCAGGGGCTGTTCTGAAGCCATGCCCAGGAGAGACTGGAAGGGTGCCCTCCCTCTGGTCCCACTTGCTTGTATTCCCAATGCCCAGAGTGCTGTAATTCCATGGTTTTGGTGGGAATTTGGGAGGGGAGCTTGAGGATTCTCAATTTCTGAAACCTGGAATGTTGCTATTCCTTGGGAATTGGGTGGAAGTTTGGGAAGCCTTATGAGGGATTCTAAATTCCAACAACTGGAATGCCATTATTCCATGGTAGTATGGGACTAGAACTGGAGAATTGAAGATTCCCAACTCTCAGAATATCATTATTCCATGGGAATTTGGGAGGGGAACTGGAGGATTCTCAATTCCTAACACTTGGAATGTAGTTATTCCATGATTATTTGGTGGGAATTTGGAAGGGGTACTGTGGATTCTCAGTTCCTGACAACTGCAATGCTGTTGTTCCGGGGGAATTTGGGAAGGTGTATGGTGGATTCTAAATTCCTGACTCCTGGAATGTCATTATTTCATGGGAAATTGGGACGGGAACTGGAGGATACTGGACACCTGGAATGTTCTTATTACATGAGGATTTGGAACAGAGCTGAAGGATTCCAAGTATCTGATGCCCGGAATTTGTTATTCCTTGGGAATTTGAGAGGGGAACTGGAGAATTAAAAATTCCCAATGCCTGATATGCTGTGATTCCATGGCAATTTCAGAGGGCATATGGACTGTTCGAAGTTCCTGACATCTGGAATCCCATTATTCCATGGGAAATTGTGAGAGGAGCTGGAGGATTCTAAATTCCGGACACCAGGAATGATGCAATTTCATAGTATCAGTGAAAATCTGGGAGGGAAGCAGGAGGATTCAAAATTCTCACTGCCTGGAGGGCCATTATTCCATGGGAATTTGTGAGGAGAACAGGAGGGTTCATAATTCCAAAAACCGGGAATGCCTTAATTCCAAGTGAATTTGTGTGGGGAATGGGAGTATTCTAAATTCCTGACACCTAGAATGTAGTTATTCCTTGGGATAATGGTGGGAACTGGGGAGGGTGTATGAACGTTTCTAAAGTCCCAACACCTGAAATGCCATTATTCCATGGGAAATTGGGAGGGGAACTAGAGTATTCTCAATTCCTGACACCCGGAATGCTGTTAGTCCATATGGATTTAGGTGCAGAGGTGGAGGATTCTATATTCCTGACACCCAGAATTCTGTTATCCCCGAAGAATTAGGGAGGGGAACTGAATAATTCTAAATTCCCAATGCCTAGGATGCCATAATTCCATGGAGATTTGGGAGGGGAACTGGAGGATCCTAAATTCCCCATGGCTGGGAGGCTTTTATTCCGTGGGAATTTGGGAGGGCATATGGACAATACAAAATTTTGGATGCCTGGAATGCCGTTACTACATGGGAATTTGTGAGGGGAAATGGAGGATTCTAAATTCCCAAGGCCCAGAATGCTATAATTCCTGGGTTTGGTGGGAGTTTGGGAGGGGGTCTGGACGATTCTCAATTCCTGACACCTGGAATGTTGCTATTCCTTGGGAATTGGGTGAAATTTTGGGACACTTTATGGGGGATTCTCAATTTATGACACCTGGAACGCTGTTATTCTTTGAAATTCCGGTGGGAATTTGGAGGGCATACGGGGCATTCAAAGTTCCCGACACCCAGAATGCCATTATTCCATGGAATATTGGGACGGTAACTGGAGGATTCTCAATTCCTGACACCTAGATTTCTGTTCTTCCAAGGGGATTTGGGTGTGGCGCTGGAGGATTCCAAATTCCTGATGCCCAAAATTCTGTTATTCCCTTGGAATTTGGGTGGGGAACTGGAGAATTCTAAATTCCTAATGCCCGGGATGCTGTAATTCCATGGGAATTTGGGAGGGGGACAAGAGGATTCTCAATTCCTGACACCTGGAATGCTGTTATTCTTTGGGGTTCTGGTGGGAATTTGGGAAGGGAACTGGGGCATTTTAAATTCCCGATACTCTGAATGCTGTTATTCCATCGGCGTATGGTGTGAATTTCAGACTGTGTGTGGGGGATTCTAAATTCCCGACACCCGGACTGCTGTTGTTCCATGGCAATTTGGATGCGGTGCTGGAGAAGTCAAAATTCCTGATGCCCAGAATTCTGTTATTCCCTGGGAATTTGGGTGGAGCACTGGAGAATTCTAAATTCCTAATGCCCGACATGCCAGAATTCCATGGGAACTTGAGAGGGGAAGAGGAGGATTCCAAATACTCCATGCCTTGAAGATTCATTCCATGGGAAGTTTTGTGAGGATCTTGAGAATTCTAAATTCCTGACACTGGGAATGCTGTAATTCCATAATTTCAGTGGGAATATGAGAGGGAAGCAGGAGAATTCAAAATTTTCGCTGCCTGGATTGTCGTTCTTCCATGGGAATTTGTGAGGGGAACTGGAGGATTCTCAATTCCTCCACCTGGAATGCTGTTATTGTTTGGGGTTCTGGTGGGACTTTGGGAAGGGAACTGGGGCATTCTACATTCCTGATATCTGGAATGCCATTATTGCATAGGAAATTGGGAGGGCAACTGGAGAATTCTCAATTTCTGACACCCAGAATGCTGTTATTCCATGGGATCTTGGCTGCGGCATTGGAGGATTCCGAATTCCCAATGCCCAGAATGCTATAATTCCATGGTCTTGGTGAGAATTTGGGAGGAAGGCTGGAGGATTCTCAATTCCTGACACCTGGAATGTTGCTATTTCCTTGGGAATTGGGTGGAAGTTTGGGAAACCTTACGGGGGATTCTAAATTCCCAACACCTGCAATGCCATTATTCCATGGAAGTATGGGAGTGGAATTGGATGATTCTCAATTCTGGACAGCTGGAATCTAGATATTCCATGGGAATATCATTGGAATTTGACAAGGCTATGGAGGATTCTAAACTCCCGACACCCATAGTGCTGTTATTTCACGGGAAATTGGGAGGACATCTGGAGAATTCTAAATTCCTAATGCCCGGGATGCTGCAATTCCATGGGAATTGGGAGGGGAACGGGAGATGTCCAAACTACCAATGCCCGGACTGCCGTTATTCCATGGGAATTTGGGATGGCACATGCACGATTCAAAATACATGATGCCAGGAATCCCACTTTTTCCATGGGAATTTGGGAGCTGGAGGATTCTCAATTCCTTACACCTGGAATGATGTTATTCTTTGGGGTTCTGGTGGGAATTTGGGAAGGGAACAGGGCATTTTAAATTCCTGATACCCAGAATGCCTCTATTCCATGGGAAATTGGGAGGTCAACTGGAGAATTCTAAATTCCTAATGCCTAGGACACTGCAATTCTATGAGAATTGGGAGGGGAAATGGAAGTATCCAAGGTACGAATTCCCAGACAGCCGTTATTCCTTGGGAATTTGGAAGGGCACATAGACAATTTGAAATTCATGACACCTGGAATCACACATTTCCATGGGAATTTGGGAGGGGAATTTGAGGATTCAAAATTCCCAAGGCCCAGAATGCTGTAATTCCATGGTTTTGGTGGGAATTTGGTGGGGCAGGTGGAGGGATCTCAATTCCTTCCATCTTGAATGCCATTATCCCTTGCGAATTTTGTAGATTTTGGTACAGCTTATGGGGGATTCTAAATTCCTGACAACCGGAATTCCGTTATTCCATGGAAGTATGGGAGGGGAACTGGAGGGGTCAAATTTCCTGACACCTGGGATGCTGCTATTCCATGGGAATTTTGTGGGAATTTTTAGGGTGTATGTGGGATGCTAAATTCCTTACACCCAGCATGCCATTATCCCATGGGAATTTGGGAGGGCTGCTGAAAGATTCTCAATTCCTGATGTCTGGAATGCTGTTATTCTGTGGGAATTTGGATGTGGAGCTGGAAGATTCCAAGTTCCTGATACCCAGAAGGCCATTATTCCAGTTGCAATTTGGGTGGGGAACTGGAGGATTCCAAATCCCTGATGCCCAGAATTCTGGTATTCCCTAGGAATTTGGAAGGGGAACTGGCGATTTCTAAATTCCCAGTGTCCTGGATGCTGTAATTTCATGGGAATTTGGGAGGGGGACTAGGTGATTCTAGTTTCCCCATGCCTGAGATGCTTCCATTCCATAGAGATTTGGGAGGTCATATGGATGATACAAAATTTCTGATGCCTGGAATGCCATTATTCCAAGGGAATTTGTGAGGGGAACTGAAGGATTCTAAATTCCCAATGCTCAGAATGCTGTAATTCCTGATTTTGGTGGGAATTTGGGAGGGGAGCTGGAGGATTCTCAGTTCCTGACACCTGGAATGCTGCTATTCCAGGGCGGTTCTGGCTGTCTCCAGATACTCGTCTGCGTGGTCAGAAAACCTGACGGTCTCTGTCGGTGTCCTGCAGAGTGGGCACGAGGGATTTCTGTGTGCCCATGTGCCCACCGCAGGATGCAGCCCAGGCAGAAGCGGTGGCGGTGGGCAGAGCAGAAGTCCCATCCTTCTGGGAGTCCTGGCAGATGGGGCAGTTGCCACCTGTCTCTGTGGCCATATCACTCCTGATGGCTCCGGGACTGGCACCGAGATGTGCCAAGAACAGGCCGTGCCCAGCACCAGAGCTTGGCTGCCTGGATCCTCTGGGCCTTGCAGCCTCGCTCAGTAGGAGTTCAGGCTGGAGCCAAAGTGGCCCTGCCAATGTCTGAATGGAAGCAGTGAGGGGCACAATGTCACAATCCATCCCCCTGTGGTGTCACAGTCCACTGCTCTCTGACACCAGCCTGCACCCCCAGTGACAACACAAAAGGCATTCCAAGTCCTTGGAACTCCACGATAAGCAGTGAGGGATGTGAGGTCACAATCCAGTGCTCAGTGGTGTCACCGTCTGCACTTCAGGCTCCTCAATACTGTGATGACACAGTGTGCCTTCCATCCCTGCAGGCACATGTTGTCAGGAGAAAAAAGGAAATACTGTTTTCTAGTTTCAGTTTCTACTTCTCCATGATGCTCTCCCTCAGACACCTGCATCACATGTCCTTGGCCCTGTTTCTGATCCCTGCTCCACAGCATGCAGAGAGATCCAGAGTGGAGCACTCCTAAATCATTCTGTGTCGAGACCAGCTACCCCCGCTGCTCACTTTGCCTTTGGCATCTGCTGCCCTGCAGGTGCTCGGCTGCAGCAGATTTCCTGTGGAAAAGGTGCGGCCTGCACGGCCCTGGGCCTGTGGCAGCGCCCCTCAGCACATGGGTGCCAGCCATGGTGGGGCACAAGGGCACAGGCACCAGAAGGCTGAGGAAGCAGTGCCAAGGGACTGTGTAAGGGAAATAACAATTTATTTCTTTTTCCCTGAATAAAGGGTTGCAAGGGCCCTTTAGTTCTGCTGGCGGGGGAATCTCTTGCAGGTGGGGGGAGAGTCCTGGGGCTCAGGGGCCCTTTTCTTTGGGGGATGCTGAGGATCAGGAGATCTGGGCCTGCTGCTCTGGGCAGATGAACCTGCCAACATCACCTCCTGCTCTGGCTCCTGCTGGGGCCGGTCCTGCCCTGCGGACATAGTGACACTTGGGGGGTGGCTGTGCCCCCTGGGCTGGGCAGCGGCTCCTGTGGTGGCTTCCTCCTCCTCCATGGAGAGTGCAGGGCTGCTGCTGGCTGGAGTCCCCATTTGAGAGCTGGAGGAGCTGGAGCTGGAGCTGGAGCTGGAGCTGGAGCTGGATCTGCTGCTGGCTGCTGGGCTGTCATTCTCATCCGCAGCAGCACTGGAGCGCAGCAGCCTCTGGGCCCCCGAGCTGCAGTGTCTCACAATGATGTCGATGGTGTCCTGGATTAGTGGCACTGTGTGCTCCTCCAGGACACTCTGCAAACCCTCGATCATGATCTCCTGGTGTGGCCCATACACATAGAGCAGGTACAGGATGCAGCTCTCTGCCAGCCACCACAGCTCCCCACACACGGTCTCTGTCCTTTGGCGCAGCCAAGTCCGCACAGGATCCAGAAGTTCCCGTTGCTGGCGGAAAAGTTGTGCCCAGACCTCAGGCAGGACACCGCCGACAGCTCGGGGTGGTGTCTCTTGAGGAGAAGAGGGATGGGGCAGCACAGGGGGATGAGGGCTGTTCTCATCCTGGCCACCAGGAGCTCTCCCTGCCTGGCTCGTGGCTGCTGGCAGCTGCTCGGGGGCTGGGATGACAATCTCCAGAGACTTGTCTGTGTTGTCAGAAAACCTGACAGTATCTATCGTTCTTCTGCAGAGTGGGCACACAGGATTTATCTGTGCCCACTGCAGGATGCAGACCTGGCAGAAAAGGTGGCCACAGGGCAGAGCAGAAGCCACATCATCCCAGGTGTCCTGGCAGATGGCACAGTTGCCATCCATCTCTGTGGTCATATTTGGCCTCTGCAGCACATGGGGAGAGCTGAGGATCAGGAGCTGCTTTCTGTTGCTGGTGTCACAACCTGCAGGAGAAGGGAGGAAGGAATGGCCAGGCTGCTGGAGAAGGACATTCCCCAGCCCCCTGAGCTCCATGGCCACCCTGGGGGGATGTTTTCCTGCACAGCTCACCCTCAGTGCTGCAAACACCCACAGTGCCTGGCTGCCTCAACCAGACAGGGCTGGGGAAACCCTGCTGGTTGCTCTGGGACTGGCACTGGGACCTGCCAAGAACAGGCACCACTCAGCACCTCGATCCTCGATCCTGGCTCGATCCTCCATACCTTGCAGTCATGCTCAGTAGGAGCTCAGGCCAGATCCAGACTGGGCCCAGCTCTGCCCACGGCTGTATTTAAGCAGTGAGGGGGAGATGTCACAATCCTGCGCTTGCTGATGTCACAATCTGCCTCTCACCCTCCATCAGCAGGTGACCAGTGCACGTTGTCAGAAGAAGGAAGAAAATATTTTCTCTTGTTTTCAACTTCTACATTTCCATGTTGTTCTCTCTTGGCCATCTGCATCATGTGTCCATGGCCCTGTGTCTCATCCCTGCTCCTGACACCTTGCCAAGGTTTTCTGTGAGGAGAGGAGTGGTGGGACCTGTCAGCATGGACTGCCTGTGGCTGGATGATGCCTCCTCCTGTCACTGCCTTTCCCTGGGCAGTGCTGGGATTTGGAGATCCTGGGTGCTGGTGGCCAGCCCTGAGACTCTCCCACCCTGTGGGTTGTGTCCCCGCTTCAAGGAGAAGCTGAAGGGAATGTTTTGCTCCAGCCCCATCCACTCCCACTGGGACTTGCCCACAGCCTCAGCAAGGAGCTGCAGTTGCTGTCCCAGCAAAGTAGGGTACACGGGCCAGAGGAACTCTGTGACAAGCCAAGAGAGCCCAGGACCCATGGCAATGTGGGCCATGCTTTGCCCTCCTCCGTTCTTGCCTCTGGCTATTGTCATCACTGAGAGCAAGCAGTTCTTTTTTCATTTGGAACTAACTATATACGCTAAAACAGTTTAAACATAAGTTTAGTTCATCTTTTAAAAAAAAAGTTTTTCTTTTTTCTCTAAAAAAGAACAAAATTTTTTTTACTCTTCAAACTTAAGAAATCACAGTAATTTCCACATTTATTTACTTTAACACCAATGCCTTTGCTTATATTTACAGTTAAAACAGTCATATTTACTTCATAATATTTTCATGTGTTTTAAGAAAAAAATTTTTCCTATAATATTAAAAAAAAATTAAATTAGTCCATGACTTTTCTCTTTCCCTCAACTAAAACCTGACTTTTCCTTTTGTTTGACCTCAATATTTTCATGTTGGTTTTGTATTATTACTATCTTAATTCTTTTTTTTTTTTAATTAAAATGTAAAGTGTATATAAGTCTTATTTTAGGTAGCAAAAAAATTAATACTTTGTCTAAACAACAAATAATTTTGTAATATCTTCCAAGCCAGAGCTAAACATTATTTTACAATACAAAGGTCTTTTTAGTAATTATGCTAAATTAAATTTAAATTTCAGTAAAAGCTCAGTTAAAAACAGTAATATTGCTTAATTACATTTTATTAAAAAGAAAACAGCTTAATTTAGTCTTTCCCTCCCCAGCTACAAAAACCACAACAAACAAGCTCAACTTAACCCCCATGACAAAGCCAAAAAAACACAACAAAGCAACCCCTATGCAGGACTATTACTAAAAGTATTAACAACAACAACATTTTTACCATATTAAAAAAACAAAACAAAACAAAACAAAACCAAAACCAAAAAAACCCCACCAAAACCAACAAAACCACAAACCCAAAACACCAACAAAATTTTAACAGCCCAAAAGCCTTCCCTCCCCAGCCTGGCCCCAGCCCTGGACCCAACCAGGCCCACAGGCCATGCCAAGCTTAGCTCCAGCCAAACGAATTACCTTCTAAAAAGCCAAAAATTGAAAAAACCTTTCCCAAGGTTTTTTTGTCTTTACATGTATATATCACAAAACTACATAAACTTTCTTATTAATGTAATGATATATTACTCCTAAAAATCCAACACTAATTAATCCTTATCAAATACCAAAAAAAGCTACCCAAGTCTCAACAAATAAAAATTTCAAAAAACCTTTACAAACCATCACACCCATCTAATGTGTGCCTCCATATTGTACTTTAATAGAAAGAAAAGCCTATTCAGTCTTTGATCTTTTTCTCTAGGCGCAGGAATTTAACATGGTCTTGAGCATGTTAGACTGAGCAGCAGTCTGTGCTAGTAGCATTTTTTAGAATTATGAGTTTCTTCTGTTACTTCTTTTTTCTATAAGTTCCTGGCCCTATCTACAAGCAGATTCACATGGTCTGTTTGTAATCATTCATCTTACTCCTTTCAGTTACAATGCAAACCCCTCCTGCAGCTAACTCTTGTCAATGTATACTCACAAAGTAAATCTTGCAATAGAAAGAGACTCCTCCAAGTTGGTAGCGGGAGGTGGAGGGGGAAGGTTTTTCTTCTGGTCACTGGAAGTCTTGTTGGGGAACTACTTGTGCTCTGGAGATGGACACCAATGATGTGTATCCAAGCCTTGCAGGTTCATTCCTGAGCTTTTTGACAGACCAAGGAGACTGAAGGGGAGACATTCCAATCTGGGAACATTTTCAAATGGTTAAAAAAAAAAACTTTCTCTTTTTTTTTTTTTTTTTTTTTTTTTTTTAATCCTGTAGAACTGTTGCCATAATCCTTTGCTCCCAGAGAATCTTTTCCTTCTCTCTGGGGACTCCCTCTGCTGGGCTCCCAAATCAGGCCAATTCCCAGGGTTCCTTCCCAAACTGAGGAGTAGCCCATGGCCTCTGCTCTCCAGCTGGAACAGAAGGAGCACAGAGCCTGCTGTTGTGGGAGTGGAGCTTCTCTTTCCTGCTGCTTTCCCTTTGGGACAGGTTGGTGTGTGCTCATTTCATAAAGGGAGGTTTAAGCTCTGCAGGATTTGTGTTTCAAAGTGCTCCCTCCTCGAGCTCCTCTGTGGGTATCCTTGGACCAAAGGCCTCTTGGTGTGAGCTGCCAGTGGACAGAGAAGGAAGGAGGTTGATATTTCAGGGTTGTGACTGCTACAGGCAATTGGTTTCCAAAGGAGGCCGGAGCTGAGAGTGGACACTGTTCTCACTTGCCTTCAGCAAAGGAAGGTGGATCACAGTAATCTTGTTTGAGGAGGTAGTGATCAGGAGTGTTTTCCAAGAGATGGGCTTGCAGAGATGAAGAAGGGGAGGTTTCAGGTAGGAGCAGCAGCCCCTAGCTGGATCACACCCCTAGGGAACCCCAGAGGGGAAGAAGTGTGAGAAGAGTTGTTTCCTTTTGTGCAGACCAGCAATTTTCACTTCTTTCAAAATAAGACGGACAGCTAAAGTGATTGTGTGTTTGTTTAGGTGGTGGGGAGAGCCAGAGACACAGACACCAGGTGAAGGAACATGTAATTTACTCTCATGCAAAAGTGCAAAAATGTCAGAAAAGGATAAGCTAAGCAATGCATCTCATCATTGATACTTGAATACATTGACACAAGAAAGTTTGACTCTAGACATTAAGAAAGATACATCACCTAATACCCCACTCCTTTCCCCTGCATCCATATCCACACATCAGCGGGGGAAAGCTGTGCCAGCCAAGCCCTGAGAGCCATGGCCAGGAACTGGGAAATCCTGCGGTGCCTCCACCTTTGCTGGCCACGAGGCTTCGGACTGCGCTGTGAGAGCAGCCCGGCTTTGATAGTGCTGAACGAGCAACGTGACAGAGCTTCTGGTGTGGGACATCTCATTTCATTCTCCTCCTGGTTTTCTCCTTGAGCCTGACCAGGGCTCAAAGAGGAGCCAAGGCCAGGTGTGGCCTTATCCAGTTTCTTAAAGAGCAAAGGTAATGACATGTTTCACCAATAAATGGATACATGGATACTATTGATAGTAATACTTGGTTAAGGAGCAGATGTCTTGGTTGGAACGTTGTTAGGGACTGAAATGGTTCATAGCTTAAGCATTCTTATGAAGTTTTGTCCATCATAGCAAAAAACTGTATCAAGAAGCTACAACCACAGAAACCTCCCTGAAGAACTTTGGAGTTCAAGTTAAGCCGCCTAGGAAGGATAAAGAGCACACTATTGTTAATTCATCTCAAGTCTCGGGAGAAACAAATAAGGCTGAAGGAGAGGAATGCATTCCACAAGAGAGCCAAACAGAGCAGCAGAGAATTCTTGCCTGGCTAAGTTTGGGGCAGGAGAGACCACAGCTCAGAAGAGCCAGATTTCCTCTCCCTAAAATGAAGGGGGAAGGAGGTTTTGGACGTAACCTCTGGTCAGAGGCAGGGAACACCCATCCTCCCTTACACAAGGCATCCCAGGAAGGCCACATCCATGGGATATCCTGTGAGAGGCAGCTGAGGGGGTGTCAGAATCCATCAAAGACACCCTGAAGGGCTCCCCAGGGTCTTTGCACCACAGGGCTGCAGTGGATGTAACAGAGTCTGTTGTAAGATGATGACAAACTCCCCACAGCCTGGGAGGTGTCTGGGTTTTCCTCCCCAGCCCGAGCATGCATTAACCCATCAGATTCTACGCTGTTCAGGGGGACCACCACCACCACCAAGACCAATTGGAGAGGATCAACAGAACATCATAGGAATCCATGGAGTGGTGATACCTGCCTTATTCTGTCTCTATCACTCTTACCTATTTTTTATTTCTTTCTCTTCTTTTCTTTCTCTCTCTCTCTCTCTCCCTCTCCTATTTACTATCAAATAAAACCCATACTACTGACTCTGGCATATGATCTTGTTTGCACCTTAATTCAAGCAGAGGTATTTCTAGGAACATTTATAACTGGATCTTGACAAAGGGTCATCTACACAGAGGGCAACTTTGGCTCAGGGTCTGTTTTTCAGGCCACAGTTAGAGTCCACAGTTAACACTCCAGTTTTGACTGGTCAAAAAAACCATTTACAATTGGGCTACGGATGCTGAGCAGCTTTCCTAGTTTTTGGAAAGTTACAGCCTTAAAGAACCCAACAGATTTTCCTCTGTGAGTGTACCAGCAGTAGCACAATACCAATTCTTTGCACCTCTTTTCTGTGTCCTTGGTGCTTTTCAGAGTTCCTCAGTTCCCAGGAGGAATGAAAGCACATGTGGTAATGAGTGTTCATGACAGACTGGACCCCCCACTCGTGGGTCTGTTGAGTTAAATTCATCCTCATTCTGTGCAAACAGTAGCCCCAAGATGCTGAGAAGAGCAAGGACAGTGGGTGGGTGTGCATGCACACACCCATGGGCTATCTGCTGTGTGAACAGAAGGTTTTGTTCAGCAGTACCTCTTCACTCCCAAGCTGGAGGAAGAGATCAAATCTATATGAAATGAAAATGTTTATCAAAATGCATCAAGTAATGCATATGAATATCTAGCATATATGTAATTTAAATTAGAAAATGCTGCATATTATATATTTTAATATATATACTGTAATAAATAGAATATATAAAATATATATTTGATCTTTTTCCAGGCCATTGCCTGTGGGGCATATAGACCATCACCTAGTGTTACTGTATTTTTGCCTTCGGGTACTACATATTATAGCACCAACTCCTCTGGGAGTTCCTTTATGGAGTTTCATGAAAAGGGCTTCCATCATGTCAGTGCTTATGAGAACTTGTTGCTTCCCAGTTCTCCAGCATCCTTCTGGATTTTGGAGCATCTCAGCACTTGTGCCACTGGCCCTTCCTTCCTCCCCAGCCTGCAGCAGTTCCAGCCATTGCTGTCTCCCCCTTGCTACAGCTCATTTGCCAGTGCTGCCAAAGGCAGCAGAGCTGGCTCAAGATCCCTCTTGGCTTCTGGTGTCCAGGATGGCCTTCAGAGGGATGAGCTGCCAGTGGGATGGGGGTGGATTTGCCCTCCCCAGGTGGCTCCTGGTTGGAGTTCTATGCCCAGTGGGGTTCCAGAGTTTTCTCAGCTGCCTTTGCCTGGCAGTACTCAGCCAACGTGTGGCTCTGCTGCCATCCCAAATCTGCGCTTCTCTGAGTGCACGTGGGGCACATGCTGGGCATGGCTGGAGATTTCCATGGCCAAAATCCCCCAATCATCACCTTTACATCTGCTCATTGTTTTGGATAGCACATATCTATACTTCTTTTAGCTGAAACATTCAGTTTCCTGCAGATCATTACACCCACACTATTAATGTACAAACAGACAAAAATCAACTTAAGTTTAAAAATGACATTTATTTTAAATTGCTACATCAGTGCTGCCAATATATAAACATGAAAATATCACTTCAAGAAACTAATTTATTGTTACAACTCTGCTATGTAAATATATACAATTATGCACTTCTGTTTAAAAAGTTAATTTACTGCAGCCCTCTAAAACCTCTCACTATACACAAATATAAATTGAAGTTCAACAGCTTAATTACATATTACAATTGTACAGCCCAAATACAAATACAAAAATATCGATATCCCTCTCTAAAGAATCCCAGATTCAGAACTACATTAATAGAATTTTATAACCATACTACTCAATACATACTTAAATATTTGTAAATACATAACCATGCAATATACAGATGTAAATATATAATTCATATTTGATATGACATAAAGCAAGACATACACATATAACAAACCTTTCTATAAATATATAAATATCAATGTGCCAATGATCCTTACAACCCTATACACAGAACTACACATCTATACTACTGCACAAGTCTGTAAATATAAACTAAGATGTGAACAGATCAATATACATGCATCAGTATAACAACATACATACATATATACCTATACAAACATCAGTCTACATAGATAAATATCCGTAAAATTCTAACTCTCTCAGTCCAACTTTACACCTCTGTAACTAGAACTACATCAGGAGGGATTGCAGCCACCCACGTTCCCAGGCTCTTCCACGGTCTCTTCCTCCCATGCAGAGCAGCTCTCCTGGACAGGGACAGCAGATGGCACATCTGGGAAGCAAAGAGAGTCTGACACTGAGTCAGGAGCAGGGCCTTTCCCTTGCACCTGCACTTCTGTCAGGGAAGAGAAAATCTCAGCGCCTCCCCAGGAGGGCTGGAAAGGAAAAGCAGGCCGAGGGGCCAGGCTGTGGCGAGCGCAGCGCGGCGGGACTGTCCCGCAGCCCCCGGCACAGCCGGCACAGCTCCCGGGCCCTGCCAGCACAGCTGCCTTGCCCCAGGACAGCCCCTGTGCCGGCCGGGGCAGCTGCGCTGAGCAGCCCCAGCACGGGCAGGGCCGCTCCTGCCCCTGTGCCGGGCACTGCCCACGGCCACAGCCCACGGCACCCTCACCCCACCTGGCCTCACCGGCCCTGGGGCCTCACCCAGGCTCTGTGCCAGCAGCAGCTCCCTGCTCCTGCTCCTTCTCCTGCTCGTGGCCTTCAGCTTCTCCCTGCTGGCTCCTGTCACTCCTCCTGCTGTCTTCAGGAACTTCAGTGCAGCTGAGGCAAAAACGGAGGCTCAGGAATTGGTTCCAAGGCCTGGCAGAGCTGCAGTTCCAGACCCCTCTGTGCTCCCTGCTGGCCCCTCCATCCCCTCAGCCCCGCCATGCTCTCGGCAAACCCCGAGTCCCCTTCAGTTTCTTCAGACCCCGCAGTCCTCTCACCCCCCTCAGTCCCTTCTGACCCATCCCGTCCCCTCAGAGCCGCCACCCCTCTCAGCCTGTGCCCCTTCCCTGTCACCTCAGTGCCACCATCGCCCTCAGCTGCCCCACACCCTCAGCCCCAGCAGCACCTCAAGGTCACCGTCCCTTCAGTGCCAGCGCCTCCTCAGCCCCTCAGCCCCCTCAGTGTCACCGTCCCTCAGCAGCTCCTCAGGGGACACTGCCTGCGGCCACCGGCAGCTGCCACCGCTCCAGGGACACCCGGGGCTGGAACTGCTGCTCCGCCCGGCCCGGCCGCCGGCTCGGGCCCAGCACAGCAACAGGAGACAGAGGGGAAAACAAGAGATTAAGAAGGCATCCGTGGAGGGAAAGAGGTAAATAAAGCCTGAATTTATACAGATATCAATCTTTGTAATGAAACTCCCACATATAAATACAACTATGCCTATTTATAAACTTAACTATATACATGTAAATGTTACTATACATATGTATGAATCCATCTAGGCCCATCTATGACTTCACATATAAAAATATAACTATATACAACTATATATAAATTAAACTATATGTATCTATAAATACAACTATATAGATGGATAAACATAACTATATAGACATAAATACACCTATATAAATCTATAAACATATAAGCTATATAGATATATAACTATACTTGTCTACAAATACGGCTATTGGCAGAGGGATTTCACCTGCCTGATGGTCACAGGTCCTCCCTCTGTCTCTTGCTGCCACACAGGGCAGCCCTCCTGGAGAGGTCCATCAGATGGGATCTGGGAAGCAAAGGGAACACTGAGTCAGTCTTGGCCCTTGGGCACCAACTGTGCTTCTGTCAGGGACTGTTCAAGATGGTCTGAAAGGCAGACTGACTTGGAATTTGAAGCCTGCTCTTTAGAGAACAGGGACCCTTCAAAACAGTGTAAAGCACTGAAGTATCTCGATAAAGTCTCAGCACTCACAGTGCAAATGGCACCCACAAGAGCTTGAAACACAGACTGTCCCAGCTCCCACAGAGAAGCCCAGCCTTGTTCTTTCTCTGTGCTGACAGAGAGACCTCAGTCCTCACTGAAATGGCTGAAGTTGAAGGGTGCTGTCAGCTGAGTTATGAAACCAAATTGGGACACCCAGCTTCATGACACAACTCTGAAGGGGTCAGCTTTATTCCCTGCTCTCTTGCCACAGCAGAGGACTCAGTGTCAGAGCCTCTGGAGAAGCATGGAGGGGAAGGGCTAGGGGAGGTTTTGTCAGTGCAGGATCTGAACTAAAGGCACAGGGAACCATCAGCTCTTCAGACAAGAACTCAACTCCTCTGATCACCCATCCTGTGAGAGGCAGGCTCAGAGCAGCTGTCTCACACCTCCCTAAACCTTTGGGCTCTGTCCTTAACAGGCTCCTCATGCTCAGGGGAACTGTTCCCACAGCTCTCGGTGCCAGATGAAGCTTCCTCTGCTGCAGCCCTGTTGAGAGCATCCTCTCCTGAAGACTCAGGGGCAACATTAACATTCCCCTTGAAAGAGAAACAGAAAGAAACAAACCCAAAGATCACTTACCATTATTTTTGTAATCATATCAGAGATACAGGAACTCTCCTTCTCCACTCCCAGGAGATGTGGAGCACAAGGAAGCCCACACGGCTCACATGACAAGCATTTTAAACTCAGAATTTGGGGGGCAAAGATGAAACTGAAGCTCTTACAAATGACCTTTGAGGCCAAACATGAACACAGAAAACCAGAAGACACCAAGTGAGGGGACTTGCCCTCACGTTCTGACCCTTGCTTATCCCACGAACTGCAAGAAATCAGCCAGCAGAAAGCCAGGGGCCCTCCTTGTTGACAACACAGATGTCTGCAACGGCAGGGCTCAGTCCCAGCACTGCCCAGGGCTGTGTGCTGCAAACCCACATGAAAAGCACACATTTCATTTCTGGCTGGGAATCTCACCACCCCCACCCAACCGCTCACACAATCCATCACCAGGTGCTGCTTTTTAGAGCCCTCTGCTGCTGCCACATATGTACGACCCAGACAAACATTTCTGGATCTAGGTTATTTCCAGGACCAAATTTTCCTGTGCCAAAAATCTGTATATTTGGAGGGTGAAAAACACCAACCCCAACCCATTTCTTCTGCAATAGCTCATCTACTGGAATCCTAAAGATGGTTCAGACCCTGCAATGTTTCCTTTTAGTATGGAATAAAATGCTTTTGAAAACTGCTGTGTATGAATTTACAGAAGACAAAAGACATACCACTTGAGAATAAAATATTAGTAAATAAAAAAAATCCCACTCCCCACCTTGAGTCTGTCCTTTCTCAATCATGAATGTATTGCAGCCAATGGAGTCAGCACATCAACAGAAAGAGAGGCATTCTTTGGCCAACAGGTATAATAACTGCAAAAAGGCCTTTGCAACACTCCAGTCTGGGAAGAGTTAGAGAAACAGGATTACTCATCCAAAGACTGAATCTGTCAAACAAAAGGACAGAAAGCTGCAGCTCCAGCCCATCCCCAAACATGGCTCTGGGAGTGCCACACACACAGCAGGGCTCACACAGCAGCAGCAGCTGCAGCCCAGCCCTCACTTTGCCTTGGCCTTCCAGCACAAAAGAGGCAGAGCCCACATCTGCTGCTGGAACTGAGGCACCTCTTGCATGCACCTCCCTGCACGGGACACTTGGCCTTCAGTGGCACTCTACAAACACTCTTCTCTTCTTTCCCATCAAACAAAGTCTGGTAGAACCTAGAATGCATCAACCTAGAATGCATGAGGCATTCTTCCAGGAAAAGGAACAACCAAACATGACTGATAGGCTCACATCTCCCATCCTCACTAAGGCGGGAAGACTTTTTCATCCTTCTTATAGAAATCTTACTTTACAAGAATAATTAGGTAACTATATAATAATGAACCAAATGAACTTCAAGAAGCCTTTGCTTCTCAGCCACGTAACACAGTTCAAAATCTCTCAGTCCAGCCTCTTTTATTCCCATCCAATGGGGTTACCTGAGCAGAGGGAGACCTTTGAGGCAGGGATCTCCTCATCTCCCAAATCATTTTCTCTATTTCTGCAGCAGCAGCATTCCATGTTGAGCTGGAGGCTGTCAATGCTGCATTACCAGCACTACCAGGTGGAACACTGAGGGCTGAAGTGCCCGGTGTGGCTGCAGGAATCCAAACACATTGGTCAGGTTCCAGAATGTGGCTTTGGGACACAGAGCTCTATTGCTGCCTTGGATCAACCATCCCAGGAAGCACACAGGAAACCCAGACACAGAATCTTGCATACTGTAGCATCTTTTCTGCATCCTGTGTGTCTTCAAAACTTTCAGTCTTTCAAATCATCTGTGCATTGTTCTGACATGTCTCTGGGTAGGCTGGATAAGTTTAGGATGTGTTTTTCTCCAACTGCAGCTAGAATTGCACAAGAAACCCTTGGCTGTTTCTTGGTCCTTTAACAAGTTGATGAGCTGCAGTCAGGTGCCAGTGGCTGGTGTTATAAATGGGTATTGGATGTGTTCCATTTTGTCCAACTAATCAAACAAAAAAGTTGAAATTTAGCAGTAATTTATTAATAATAGCAATTGTATATAAATGAATGCAATCAAAGTATATGAGCTATGTAAATTGGAGCAAATACAAAATTTAGCAGCAATTTAAGTATAATAGAAGTCCAATGGTTCGGTTGAATAAAGCAGAAGCAAAACCAACCAGGGGATACCCTGACCGGGGGTACGGGCAGGGCCATTCCTCTCACACCGTACCAAATCAGTCAAGCTAAAATTCTCACTTATATACTGTTTACTAATGCATGTTAATACAGAATCTTCTAGAAAGCTCCTCCTCATTTCTATTCCTAAAATCTACATCACTGTGTTGTGTTGCACATGTGTCACCAGTGGTCAGGGGTCTCTCCTCCTTTCGGGGCTCTTGTTTCCCATGAAGGTTCTGGGTCTTCCTCAGTGTTCGCTGTTTGACCTCGCAGGTAGCGCAGGCGCACTGAGCTTAAAGTTATATAATAAATATATGTTCCCAAAACAGGCCTTAGTCCAGTGTCTAGTGGTTTGAAATCATGCCAATTTGGCTCAAGTCAAGGTCAAAAACCTATTTCTAGATACTTGTTCTTAGACCCATACCCTTCCTATCCTGCCTCCCACCTAACATCTGGATGGTGAGTTTTTCTGCTTTAACCATTTCCTTTATCTCTTTTTGCCTTATCGCAATTAAATACAATTATTGATTAATTATAATGCCACAAATTTGCCAATATTGTTACAATTTAATTCGCACGAATCACATATATAACACTGGGATCCAAGGGGTATGGTTGATGCCAGTGCTGTGTTCCTTCACTGCAGAAGCTGGGCCATCCCTGGCTTGCACAGTTCTAATGACAGTGAGGATTTCAGCTCCTCAACACATCCAGTGGCTGAGCTCAGCTGCAGAGGGACAGGATAAAACCCCCTTTGTCACCTCTGGCTGTGTGTGAAAAGTGAAGGAAATTTTGCTCTGGCTTGAAGAGGAAAGTAACAAAGTCTTGTTTAACATCTATTTCAGTACCATCAGCACTGAGCTATTACTATTGTGGTGGACATTTTCATGGAGACTCCTGGGCCTCTTCCCATTGTTATTATTTCTGTCTATTTTAGATGGATTCTGCATCTGCATTTTTTTCAAGAAGAGGAATAAAAAACTTGATTTTTGTTTAGTGGAAGCAGTGCTGAAGGGACCAACAGCAGTGCAGAGATTCCTTTCACGTAATAATCCTTGGAAATAGTATAGATAGAGCAAACTCCCCTTCCAAATATAATTCCCTACAATCTGGTGTGAATCCTCAGAGCAATAAATGACTGGGGCTCTTCAGGTTACATGTGTGTCAGGACAATGGTTAAGTATTAAGGTAACTGGTGATGGATCTTTCTTAGTCCCTACAGACAATTTTTTTCTTAGTCCCTACAGCAATAACCAGTGCATTGCTTAGCTTATCCGTTTGTATTTCTTTCCTGTTTTGCACTGCAGTAAATGACACTTATTCCATAAACTGGTTGTTATGAATAAATCCTACAGAGAAAGTTTTACCCCGCTCCCCGCTCCTCTCCACGCGGGACGGCTGCCCCCGATCCCAATCCAGCTCCCCGCTCCTGTCCCTTCGGGACAGCTGCTGCCTCTGGTCCCATCCTCGCTCCTGCCCGTCCCCGCTCCCTGCTCCTGTCCCCGCGGGACTGCAGCCGATCCCGATCCCGCTCCCCTCCTGTTCCTAATGCCGATCCCGACCCCATTCCCGTTCCCGCGGGAGGGAGGGGGATGCTGCCCGTGGCTTCGGCCCCGCACTGGGATTCCGGGCACGGCAAGTGGTTCACAGGGATAAAAAAATTCCCAGGACATTCCCCAGAGAAAGTTTTACAGCGGTTAAAGTTGTATGTTTTTATAAATGTTTCCAGTTGTCTGCAATGTTAATTTTTAATGTTAAGTTCTTGGCCTCACCCTGTTTTCGGCCCCAACTGCCTTACCCCATATCCCCTTTCCCTCGCACGGGGTTAATGCCGTCGCTGCCTCCCTAAAATGGCGCCCGTGAGAGAGGAGGAGGAGTGATGTCAGTGGAGTACATAAAAATGAAAGACGCAGAGAATGCTGGGACACCATTTAGAGATGGAAACCCCTAAAATAACGATCCCAATTAACATGTAAGACTGCAAATAGCATTCCACAGCTGGGAAAAATAACGCAGAAGGCAAGGTCACCATACGGAGCTGCCCAGTGACCTGAATCACACCCTCTTATCAGGACCTCCCCTTACAATAACAAGCCACTTTAGTTTTTTTCTTTGAGGCATCCCTGAGGATCAGAGGCCGAGGTCTGCCTGTGATGACAGAGCTGAAGAACTTTTTCTGCTCTGTGTCGTCTTTCGGGAGCAGGAGCAGTGTGTGCAGTTGTTTGGGTTGCCTGCCCAGAGCTGATCTCAAATGAAGGTCTTATAAATGAGCAGGTCTCCTGGCCCGTTTATTTCCCTGGTGTTCTTGTCTTTGGTGCTGACCCTGCCGGCTGGCAAAACAGCAACCCATTTCCTTCAGAGTTGGTGGAGGGACGAAGTGGTGGCCGGGGCTGAGGCACCACACACACGATGGTGGCCGGGGCTGAGGCACCACACACACGATGGTGGCCGGGGCTGAGGCACCACACACAAGATGGTGGCTGGGGCTGAAGCAGCCACACACAAGGTGGTGGCCGAGGCTGAGGCTGTCCCTCCCAGTGAGCTCTGCAGCCCCTGCTGGCCCAGCCCCAGCCCTGGAGCAGCGCGGGGTGGGCAGAATCCCCATTTCAGCCCTCTGCTTAAATGGACATGGACAGACAGCCAGGGACAGACACAGTGTGGACCCTTTGGTGTGTGTGCACAAACATACACCAGCCAGTTTGTAACGTCAGCAGGCAGAATTTTGATGTCAAACCAATTCAAATAGGCGAAAATGGGAAGAAACTCCAGGATTTAAATGTTTTTAAAATAAAACCTTCCCCCCCTCCCCCACCAAAGTGGGCCAAGAGCATTTTCTGTGCAGATGGGTTTCATTCAGTGCTCCGTGCACAGGGCTCCGGCTGGGCAGGGCACGGCGCCCACTGCGCTGCAACTCTTTGTGCTGCCGTAGCTGGGCACACCTGGAGACAGGTTATGAGCACCTATGGGAAAACTGAGGGGTTTGTGGGGGCTGCATTGCTCTGCACACACCCAGGCCACCTGTGGCGCAGAGCTTTGGGCCTCAAAAAGGTAAACCAGAGGGAATGGCTGGATAAGATTTGATTTTCAGTTTTCAATAGAAGTGACTGCAATCAAAGTTACCCAGCAGGGCCCAATCCCCACTGCCAGCTCAGGGTTAGAAAGGAGGTATTAATTTATTTCAATGCTGGGGGCTTGGGGAATCACTTTTCTAAACATGTACTCGCTCAGAAATCTTACCTACTAGCGTGTAACTGAAATTAAGACACACTCATTACTTTACGGAAACTCACATGCTCAGCATTCCCCCGAATTACTTGACATATTTCAATGACTTCTCAGAAGTTATTGACAGGACAGTGGGGGTCTCTTGGGGGTCTCTGGTGGTCATTTGGGGAACATCCCATTCCTCAAATTCTCCTCAGATGGTCAAGAGCCTCCCTCGTCAAACCACCTTCTTCCCCCTGAATGCATTCCAGCTACCTTCTCAGGAGGACCACGCTTTTTCTTCTCAAAGCTAACATTGGCACTTGCACACATTCATCACTGCACTGAAGGAAGAGAGTGCTTAACGCTGTCTGTTAAAGCTAAAGGAATTCACAATTCATTACAGTTAAACATTTTCTCAACCCCTTCCTTCTGTGGGAATTGCGCACAGGCATTTTGTCAATGCACCTTGAAAATGCTTTTGCAGACTGAAACCACTTTGCATCTTTGCTTCAGAAATTAAAAATGAAAACACAGATTGCCTACTGAAACCCTTCTGCTCCCTTCCAAATCAGTTCACTGCTCGAGCACAAGCCTCAGGCTCAGCTTCGATTCCCTCTGTGAGATATGAGGTAATATTTTGCTGCAGCCGAAAGGCTGTTAGAAAAAAAGAATGAAAGGTGTTGGTTCTAGGTATTGTTATTTATGGTTTGGATTTGTTCTAGTTAATTTGTTGGGTGTTACTGTGCGCTGAGTGGAGCGGGGTTGAACACCAGACCAAGAAGAAAGTAGGATAAAAAAAATAGGCGGTCAGAAGAGAATGTAAGTTTCCTGGTATGCAGCCAATGGGAAAGGGGACAGGGATCGCCCTCAGCTGGGAAAGGAAATAAAAAGATGCATTTTGTTGGAGTGTGTGCATGTTCAGCTTTTGGGGGAGGGACACGCACACCCGACTCTGCTGAATCTGTACTAAGAAACAGTTCTCTTTTGTTTTGATGAGTTTGTCCCCATTTAATTGTATCCAAGAGTTGGTTCATTTCTAAAATCTCTCTCCCAGAAGCTCAGAGCTGCTCTGCACAGTGCTTGCAGTGCTGCAGAGAGCACAAAGCGGGCTGGCCTGGTGCCCCTGACTATTTCTGCACAACACTCTGCATTTCACACCTTTGCTCTGGCTCAGTGCACAAGTGCAGGATTGCAGGCGCTCCCTGCCAGAGCTGTGTGAGGCACTGTCTGCTGCAGATGTGAGCTGACAAGCTGTCAGTGCCTCCCGCTGGCCTCGGTTCCCTGGCACAAGTGCAGTGCCTGAAGGACGCTGCCCTGTGCTGGAGCCTGCGGAGCAGCCCGGCTCCCTCCCGCTGTGCCCCGAGTGCTGCACACACTGCTGGCCCTGCCCAGGAGTGCCAGGGCAGCCGGCACTAGAGCAGCAATGCTCAGCCAGGCCAGCAGCCCTGGGCTGCTGTTTGCCTTTCTCTGCTGCTGGGCAGCCTGCAGACGGCCAGTGCCAGCAGTGTGTGCTGTGCCCAGTGTTAAGGACGGGTCAGGAGACCAGCTCCTTTTTAACGCCTTTATTAAGGTCAGCTCTGAGCAGGGAGCCCGAGGGGTCATGCACACAGTCACTGCTCCTGTGGACAACGCAGTGGAGGAGGAGCTCAGCTTTGCACATGACAGAGCTGGGGCTTCCCTCTTCACGAGAGTCCCTAGGAAGGCACTTGCTGTCTCTTGCTCTGGGGGTATCATGCCGATCGCGTGCTGTCAGGTCACGGCGACGAGGCGCAGAGCTCTGGTTGGTGATCTGATATTCTTCACTGTTTTCCTGGTTTAGGACTATAATTTTTAGTCTTTGGTTTCATACTGGCTAGTTGTTCTAGGGCTTCTTTTCTCTGGATGTTATTAGATGTCTTCTAGTTTACATATAACCTTGGGCATTATTCTTTTCTCAGTTACTAAAGTCCCCTTTGGGAAGCAATGGAAGAGATACCTGATGGAAAAAGGGATACAGGCACAAGGTAGGTGGCAATCAACACTTAAAATCTTAACTTGTTGGGGATAAATAGTTAAAAATATTAACAATTAATGAGGAAGTGATTTAAGAATATTAACAACAGGTAATTAAACACTCAGTAATTAATTGATACTATTAAAAACAATGACTGACTGGGTAGACAAAATCATCCTTTATTTCTGAGAGATAATTCCAATATTTGGACAATTTTTTAAGGTTGGTTTTCGAAAGATTTCCTATAGAAAACTTGAAATTGTTAGAAGATAGGAGAGTTAAGGTTTGGAAATAGAAGTCGCTTTCCATGGATTAAGAAAGGGTTTGGCAAGCAGCTTCCCCATGGAACCTATGGCAGGCCAGCAGAAAAACGAGAAAAAAATCTGAAAAAATAAAAGCCCACTGGTGACCCTAACATGAAAAGTGCGCTTAGAGAGAGGCTCGAGATGCTCACCAGATCTCAGCCAATGGGTCAGGGCTGCTGGCTGCTGCTAGCTTGGTCCAGTCTCAGGTGTGGATCCTGAGGCTGTTGGACTGTCCTTGGTTTGGGCAGATCTTTATAGAACAGAGATCTGCCAGCCAAGGTGTCGGTGTCTCCGAAGGCGAAACTGTTGGGCACCTAAAATTGGACTGCTGGTCAGAAAGTGTGCCATCAGAGCCAGGTGTTTCTGTGCTAAAAATGTGATCAAGTCACTTTGACTTGGTGATTTGAGCCATAAGAGCTGGACCCATTTTCAGGGTGAATTTGGAGACCTCAGCTACAGGTGGATGCACCATGTGGGATTTTCCCAGTTGCTGGGAAGAGTTCTCCAGCTGCTCTCTCTGAAATGGGGCTCCACAGCAGCTCTGGGTGGACTCTGGATGATGGTAAAGTGTTTAGGCCATTGGTGATGGATCTTTCTCAGTCACTATCCTGTCTCTCATGCAGTAATGAGATGACCTTGCTTGGTTCTGCTTGTTGCTAAAGCCAAGCATGTAATATCGTTTTACTTTTTGGTTGCCTAAATATTCCTAGTAAAATATGACCTTTGTTTCCTTTGGTGTCTGTGTCCTTTAAAATGCCCCTGTCAATTGGCGGAACAAGGGCCTAAGGCCTACTGGAATCAACCTTTCTTAGACTTGCTGGAATTTCCTGAGGAATTATTTGTGCCCCTCATCTTTTTCAAGAGCTACAATATCCCATGTACATAGGAAAGAGGAACCTAAGCAAGTATCTTGAGTTTCCTGAAAAGAACAAACTTCTTGGACAGGAAGCAGCATTCGCACAGAAGTGGCAGGGTAAAAATCTCAGGAAACTGCAGACACCTTGATGAATGGATTAGTGGCATTATGGGCCACGTTTGCCCATGATGACTATGTTGCCTTTTTCCCAATCTGAAAATGAAAGTTGAGATGCTTTTAGTAAGGAGATAATATAAAAGTGGATCTTTATTTGAAGGTTTTCATGAGCAGTTTCATAAAGATGTCCACAAAAGTCCACTCCTTCCAGGGATGACTACATATTTATAGGTTTTAGGAAACCAGCATAATTGATAGAGAGCACCAGCTAGGAGGACAAGTGGTTATGCAATTCCCCCCCAGGTCAAGTTCCTTCTCTGGAGTCCCCCCTTCAGCACTGGCTTTGTCCATGGAAAGGTATCTGGAGGAATTGCTCTCAACCTTGGTTCCCAGGAAGAACCAAGATAGCACTGGGGCCTTGTACCCCTCCCAGCTTGGAGCACTGGAATTTGTCTTTCTGCTTAGGGAGACGCTGTGGAAATGTACTGGGAAAACTAGTCACTAAGACAATAGGCCACAGAGCTACAAATATATGTGTGAAGAATAGAGAGAACGAAAGAATAGAGAGGGGAAAGAAAAAAGGAAAAGCCTAAATGGCATCAGCAAGATTCTGGGCATGAGCACATAGATTCAGATGGTCTTCTCAGCCTTATTTCTGTATATTTCTGGGAACCAGAGGAATCCTGCTGTAGTCTGTGGGGACATGGTTTTGGGAAGTAAAAAAGGAGTTGGTGGATGAGCTCCTCCGTGTTAGCCGAGTGCTCTCCTGGAGAAACTTCATTCCAGAGTTGCACCCAGGCCCTGGGTGCAGCTGTGACACCTGCTCTGAATGCTGCAATGTCCAGAAGCACAGCAGTGCCTACCACCTGCTGGTCATCCTGTGGCCACCCCCCTGGCCACTCCTTCAGCCTGGACAGCACAGAGCAGCCGCCAGCCAGGCGCATCCGTGTGGCACTGGAGTTCCTGTTCTCCGGGACACACGTGCTTCCTGCACGCCTCTGGTGGCCAGCTGCCCTGGGATCAGGTCTGGTGCCTGCTGGACACCCTCTGCACGGGCTCATGCTTGGATCCAAACACAGTCACCCGCTGGGTCCAAATGTTGGTGGCATCAGCCTGGCTGCTTTTACCACAGTCGTGTTACTGCCAGCTCACAGCGCTGCCCTCCAGCAAGTCCTGCAGCTGGCAGCTGAGCAGCACCTCTGGGCTGCTCTGAGGCATTGAGCTGGCTTTGGCCGTGCAGGAATGCAGCTCAGGTGCTTGCCTGAGTCTTGAGTAGGCAGCAACCAGCTCTGCCAGCAGCACCGTGTGGGCCAGAGAGCTGCCACCTCTCAGACTCATGCCCATGATGACACTGCTGCTGAGGTGACAGCATTATTAGGAAACAGAGATGAGGAGGGTAAAGTCAACCATTGCTCATGAGACTTTTTCATGTCTTCTGTCAGGATTTCTTTGTTGCTTTCTTATGAGCTCTTACAAATCTAGCCTGATCATGATAATTCTAAAACCTCCCAAAGCAGATCTGGGAAGGTTAATACGATCTCAGGTAGGTCTAACTTTTTGCTCTGAAAAATTAGACATCCATAGGAGGTTTTCCTATGCAGATTTTTATTCTTTAAAATAAATAAAATTCCATTCTATGACTAATATTCAGTCTACCATCAAGTCACTTGTGAGGAGAATAGAAACATGAACATTAGTCCAACTCACACACTCAATCTGAGACCTGGGAAGAAAGCGATTGCTCCCTTCCTATTTTGAAGGAATAAGAGGTGATAAAAGCATTTAGATGAAAATATAGATTTTAAACAGCTGCTTGATGCAGCAAGAGAAGGCCATCTTTCTTCCCTTGTTTCATTCTGTGTACCAGATATTCATCATACTGATTCTTTAAGGAAGGTATGCAATAAAAATACAGCTTTCTGGGAATCAAAATGTTGTATTAAGGCTTTGTGAAGCATGTACACTATAACTCAGAATCTTAGGCTCATTAGTATGGGTAAATTCCCATATGACAATCCCAACTGCACTTTCCAAAGAACAAAGCCAGATTGAGTTGTAAACCCTTTGTTACATTGCCATATGCAATATACTCCCCATGAGAAACTCCTCTCCATGAAAGACTACGCCCCTGTGTGAAAAAAAGAAAAAAAAAAAAGGATTCATGACTTAGCTCAATGGGACCATAAAAGAAGTAAAGAGGGCAATATGAGCCAACAGACTGAAGCAAACCAGGAGACAGTCTAATCCTAGTTTTGTTATTGCCTTACTATATGTGACAATCAGGTCTCAATTTTCCCACCAGTAAAATTACTATAATGTGACTTTCTTTTTCATTTTTTCTTGATTTTCTTGAAGAAGGACTTGATAATTCATAGCTTAAAAAAAAAAAACAATAAAAAAAACAAACAAAAAAAAAACACCAAACCAAAAAAACAAATAGGATCAAGGCACACTGAGAAAACATACAACAGTGACCCAATAAGAATGTCACCCTGTTGCATAAGACAATACCATGAATGTCATGCTCCAATGCAGTAAGTGTGGGTGTTCATAGATTACATCCTGAGAACGACGACATTGTCACTGCTGTATACTGACCCTCGGTCACTTCACTGAAAATTACTGCAAGCACTAAAAAATTTACTGAACTTTTGTCCTAGTTTGAAGGACAGGGGTCTGCCAAGAAAGGCAGAAATTTTCCTTTTAAACAGAGACCCGAATTCCACTCCCCCTAAAATATTATAAACGTTTGAATTAAGGACTCTGAGGCAGAGATAAGGGGGTAGGAATAACAGCTCTTTTACTAATATATCCAACTGTACCAGCAGAAACAACAGCAATTGTTAAAATTACTAACAAAACAGAACAGATAACTCGGTTCTAGTCCTTTCTTTAGCTGTGAGCACGCTCTCTCTTGGCGGGAGCGGAGGCGGGAAGGGGCGGCTGCGGCCGCGCCGGTCTCAGGGGGGTGCGGCTGGAGCGGGCAGCTCCTCGCTCACCGTTTGGGTTCTGGTGCTCAGCTGTGTCCGCAGAGACTGGAGGCTGGAGCAGGGCAGATGCAGGGCAGGTGATGGCAGAGGGTCTGGCTCTCTCCTGCGTTCGGCCGCGTGGCTCCAAGACCGAGAGGATCCTCCTCCCCGCCCCCGGAAACACAAGTCCCCTCCGGAAGCCCGAGAGCCCCTCTCCAAGCCGATCCCACCTACCCCTTTTGTCCAGAGCCCGCAAAGATCCGCGGTGTACCCGGCAGCTCTATTGGCATGACAATGGGAAAAATTCTTTAAATTGACACAGCAATAGGAAAAACACTCAACCCCCAACATTATCTACCCCGAATTCTTTTCATGCCAACATGCTACAGCAAATTAAAACTTCTATATTATATACATACATGCAGTTACAGGCACAGTATTATAGATAGTTCACCCTAGAACAAGGTCTCCTTGGGGTATGCATCGTGTCTGTCCATCCTTTAGCGTCACCCACCAAGTGCAACCTGGTCCTTGAGTGAAAACTACCCCACGAACAGGATTGTCTTTGCTGGAGGGAGAGTTCACCCAAACAGGTTTTTTTAACATGCCTCTCAGGTGTACCACAGGGACCTTATCTCCATCTGGTGTTCCCAGGGGCTCAGTTTGGGCAGGGCCTGCTCGGTTAGTGGAACCTCGGGTATTCACTAACCATGTGGCCTTTGGTAGATTGCTCTCCCAGTTTTTGAAAGTCCCCTCACCAAGTGCTTTTAAGGTGGTTTTAAGCAGGCCATTGCACCGTTCGACTTTTTCAGCTGCTGGTACATGGTAGGGAATATGATACACCCACTCAATGCCATGTTTTCTAGCCCAGGTGCTTATAAGGCTATTTTTGAAATGAGTCCCGTTGTTTGACTCAATTATCTCAGGGGTACCATGCCTCCAGAGGACTTGTTTTTCTAGGCCCAAGATGGTGTTCCGAGCAGTGGCATGAGGCACAGGGTAGGTCTCCAACCACCCGGTGGTGGCTTCCACCATGGTCAGCACGTAGCGCTTGCCTTGGCGGGTCTGAGGCAGTGTGATATAGTCAATCTGCCAGGCCTCTCCGTACTTGTACTTGGACCACCGCCCCCCATACTAGAGGGGCTTCACCCGCTTGGCTTGCTTGATGGCAGCGCACGTGTCACAGTCATGGATAACCTGGGAGATGCTGTCCATAGTTAGATCCACCCCTCGGTCTCGTGCCCACTTGTAGGTGGCATCTCTGCCGTGATGACCTGAGGCATCGTGGGCCCATTGAGCCAGGAACAATTCTCCCTTGTGTTCCAAATTTAAGTCTATCTTTGAGACCTCTATCTGTGCAGCCTGATCTACCTGCTCATTATGCCGGTGTTCTTCATTAGCCCGACTCTTGGGAACATGAGCATCCACATGACGGACTTTCACGGGTAGCTTCTCTACCCGAGTGGCGATGTCTTTCCACTCATCAGCAGCCCAGACTGGTTTTCCTCTACGTTGCCAATAAGCCTTTTTCCACCTCTCCAGCTACCCTCACAGAGCATTGGCTACCATCCAGGAGTCAGTGTAAAGGTAGAGCTTTGGCTATTTCTCTCTCTCAGCAATGTCCAAGGCCAGCTGAACAGCTTTGAGCTCAGCAAGTTGACTTGATCCACCTTCTCCTTCAGTAGCTTGTGCAACCTGTTGTGTGGGGCTCCATACGGCTGCTTTCTACTTCCAGTTCATCCCCACAATGCGGCAGGAACCGTCGGTGAAAAGGGCGTAGCATTTTTCATCTGCTGGCAGTTGGTTGTACGGTGGGGCTTCTTCAGCCCGGGTCACTTGTTTCTGCTCCTCTTCGTCAGCGAGACCAAAATTTTTACCTTCTGGCCAGTTTGTAATTATTTCCAAAATTCCAGGGCGATTCGGGTTGCCAATACGGGCGCGCTGCGTGATGAGGGCAGTCCACTTGCTCCATGTGGCGTCGGTGGCGTGGTGGGTAGAGGGAACCTTTCCTTTGAACATCCACCCCAGCACTGGCAGTCGGGGTGCCAGGAGAAGCTGTGCTTCCGTGCCAATCACCTCTGAGGCAGCTTGAACTCCTTCATAGGCAGCCAGGATTTCCTTCTCTGTGGGAGTGTAATTGGCTTCAGATCCTCTGTAACTTCTGCTCCAGAATTTCAGGGGTTGGCCTTAGGTCTCACCAGGCACTTTCTGCCACAGGCTCCAGGACAGACCATGGTTCCCGGCTGCAGAGTAGAGCACATTTTTTACCTCTGGTCCCGTCCTGACGGGACCAAGGGCCACTGCATGAGCGATCTCGTGCTTGATTTGGGCGAAGGCTTGCTGCTGCTCAGGGCCCCAGTGGAAATTATTCTTCTTGCAGGTGACCAGGTAGAGAGGGCTCACAATCTGGCTGTACTCAGGGATGTGCATTCTCCAAAAGCCTATGGCACCTAGGAAAGCTTGTGTTTCCTTCTTGCTTGTTGGTGGAGACATTGAAGTGATCTTATTGATGACCTCAGTGGGGATCTGGCGCCGTCTATCTTGCCACTTCACTCCCAGGAACTGGATCTCTTGGGCAGGTCCTTTGACTTTGCTTTTTTTAATGGCAAAACCAGCTCCCAGCAAAATTTGGATGATCTTCTCTCCCTTCTCAAATACCTCCACTGCTGTGTTCCCCCACACAATGATGTTATCGATGTACTGCAAATGTTCCGGAGCCTCACCCTTTTTCAGTGCAGCCTGGATCAGTCCGTGGCAGATGGTGGGGCTGTGTTTCCACCCCTGGGCCAGTCGCCCCTCCAAGTGAAAGCAAACTGTGGCCTGCACTCTGCTGCCAAAGGA
The DNA here is from genome assembly GCF_029582105.1 of Oenanthe melanoleuca. Classification (NCBI taxonomy): domain Eukaryota; kingdom Metazoa; phylum Chordata; class Aves; order Passeriformes; family Muscicapidae; genus Oenanthe; species Oenanthe melanoleuca. The sequence goes on from NW_026612720.1 coordinate 51,814, forward strand.
ATGGAGAAAAACTCATTGGCAATGTGAATGGTGGCATACCACCTTGCTGCCTTGGACTCCAGCTCGTACTGCAGCTCCAGCATGTCTGGCACGGCAGCGCTCAGCGGTGGAGTCACTTCATTCAAAGCACGATAGTCCACAGTCAGTCTCCATTCTCCATCAGATTTGTGCACAGGCCAGATGGGGCTGCTGAAGAGTGAGTGGGCTTTGCTGACCACCCCTTGGCTCTCCAGCTCTCAGATCATCTTGTGGATGGGGATCACAGCATCTCGATTAGTCCGGTACTGCCGGCGGTGCACTGTCATGGTGGCAATTGGTACCTGTTGCTTTGTCACTTTCAGGAGCCCCACTGCAGATGGGTTTTCTGATAGTCCAGGCAAGGTGTTCAACTGCTTAATGCTCTCTGTTGCTACAGCAGCTATTCCAAAAGCCCACCTGAACCCCTTTGGGTCTTTGTAGTAGCTATTCCTGAGGAAGTCTATGCCTAGAATACGTGGAGCCCCTGGGCTAGTTACAATAGGATATTTCTGCCATCCCTTCCCTGTCAGGCTAATCTCAGCTTCCAGCAAAGTGTATTCCTGTGATCCCCCCGTCACCCTAACAATAGAAATAGGTACCTTCCCCACATGTTCTGATGGTATCAGGGTGCATTGTGAACCAGTATCAACTAGTACTCTATGTTCCTGTGGCTTTGATGTGCCAGGCCATCGCACCCACACTGTCTAATAGATCCTGTTATTCCATGCCTCTCCCTGGCTAGAGGCAGGGCCCCTCTAGCCCTGGTTATTATTTCTTTCCTGGGCATACATAGTGGAGGTTCCTTCCAGGGGATCTGACAGATCATCCTCCCTTCTGTGATACCCTGCACTTTTACCATGGGAGGTTGAGGCTACCTTCATCTTAGCACGGTTCCCTCGGTTAGCATTTCCCTCCCTGAGCTAACGCACCCATGCTGCCAGGACAGAAGTGGGCTTCCTATCCCATTTTTTCATGTCTTTTCCATGGTCTCGCAGGAAAAACCACAGGTCAGCTCGTGGGGTGTACCCTCTCTCCCTAGCTGGGGGGCGTTGGGTTTTAGATTTGGGGCCTATGACTCGCACTGGTGCTGCACTGATCTTTCTTATCTCCTCCCTTATCTCCTCCCTCATCTCCTCCCTCATTTTTTTTATCTTGTTTTGGACCTTTTGAAGGTCCCTGGCCACAGCAGAGACATTGGCCTGCATTGGGCCATTCATCATACTCTCAAAATTTTTGAGTCTGTTGGCAACAGAACCCACTGTCTCTTGGTGGTCATCAGCATTGATCATTGCAATGAAGGTGGTATATTGAGATGGCCCCAGGTTTGCAAGATTCCACAGCATCTGCCCTGTGCACCTGACCTTGTCAGGGTCATTGTCATGCTGTCCATCCCTCCCAAAGAGTACCTCTAATACTGCCACTTCTCTCAGCTGCTGGATCCCTTCCTCAAGAGTTTTCCAGCGCATTCTACGGTGGTACTCCTGCATTCTCTCTTTGTGGACAAACTTCTCTCTCACACTCATTAAAAGCCGGTCCCAGAGGGAAAGGAGGCCTTGCTCCCTTATGAATATCTGGTCCACACCTGAATCCTGGGCCAAGGATCTTAAATTCCTGGCCTCAGTTTCATCCAGTTGCACACCTGTTCCCGTAAGGTCCCAGACCCGGAGTAACCAAGTTGTAAAAGGCTCACGGCCTCGCCGTGCAATGTCTTTACGCAGGTTACGGAGACTGTCGTATGAGAGGGACTCGGTGACGATCTCAGCCTCTGGCTCCCTTGCTGGTTGTGAGGACCCTCCTGGCTGATCCCCATTATCTAGGTGCCTCGTTTTGATCTTAGATTTTCTAGTTTCCACAGGGGCAACTGCCACTGGCTGTGGCTGCCCCTGTGATCCGGCTGGAGCCTGGACAGTTACAACATCTACGGGTTCCACTGCAGCACCATCTGACTCTCTCTCTTCAGGACAGGGGGAGGGTTTCTCACCAGCTGAAGAAAAGTGCTCTTTGAACATCTGGCTGTGCTCTTTCAACATTTGGCTTTGCTCCTTCAACATCTGGCCAATATCCTTCACTAGAGCTCCCACCCACTCTGGGTGGTTCATTTCTACAGTGGGCTGTGGGGCAGCATTAGGCTCTGGGGCAGCATCCCTAGTCTCCGGAGCAGAGTCATGTTCTGGGGCAACATTCCTAGTCCCTGGGGCAGGGGCAGACTTTGGGACAACATCCCTGGTCCCTTGGGCAGGGTCATGTTCTGGGGCAACATCCCTAGTCCCTGGGGCAGGGCAGACTCTGGGGCCACATCCCTAGTCCCTGGGGCAGGGGCAGACTCTGGGGCCACATCCCTAGTCCCTGGGGTAGGTATCAGGGTTGTTAACCAAGCCAATATTCCCTTGTTTCTGAATGCTAAGTAGAGCAGGCCTATCAACAATACACTAGCAATTAAAACAGATCTGAAATCTTTGAAAACTGGTGGAGTTGCTTCAAAAAACTGGGTGATGGGTTGGGAGAAAATTTCCCTTGCATTCATTACTTCACAGTAAGTACTATTATTGAAATAACCCCAGAAACACGCAGTTAGAGTATGATAGTTCTGGATCCATGTGGCCACTTCCCAGAGAAAATTAAAAAACCATGAATTCCTGACATAATCAATCTACCAAACTAATCGGATAATAGCTACAGTAACTTTGGTGAGAGGGCCCATATTCAAAAAAGGGCTTACAAATGGGAGAGAGGTATCTGTGGCCACATGGAGCCCAAACCAGATTAAACCAGACAACATGTTGCCCCTCAAGAGAGCTGTTACTCCTGTCTTAACTCTCCTCTTAATGCCCTCAGGCCCCATGTTGGGCGCCAAAATCTGTCCTAGTTTGAAGGACAGGGGTCTGCCAAGAAAGGCAGAAATTTTCCTTTTAAACAGAGACCCGAATTCCACTCCCCCTAAAATATTATAAACGTTTGAATCAAGGACTCTGAGGCAGAGATAAGGGGGTAGGAATAACAGCTCTTTTACTAATATATCTAACTGTACCAGCAGAAACAACAGCAGTTGTTAAAATTACTAACAAAACAGAACAGATTACTCGGTTCTAGTCCTTTCTTTAGCTGTGAGCACGCTCTCTCTTGGCGGGAGCGGAGGCGGGAAGGGGCGGCTGCGGCCGCGCCGGTCTCAGGGGGGTGCGGCTGGAGCGGGCAGCTCCTCGCTCACCGTTTGGGTTCTGGTGCTCAGCTGTGTCCGCAGAGACTGGAGGCTGGAGCAGGGCAGATGCAGGGCAGGTGATGGCAGAGGGTCTGGCTCTCTCCTGCGTTCGGCCGCGTGGCTCCAAGACCGAGAGGATCCTCCTCCCCGCCCCCGGAAACACAAGTCCCCTCCGGAAGCCCGAGAGCCCCTCTCCAAGCCGATCCCACCTACCCCTTTTGTCCAGAGCCCGCAAAGATCCGCGGTGTACCCGGCAGCTCTATTGGCATGACAATGGGAAAAATTCTTTAAATTGACACAGCAATAGGAAAAACACTCAACAGCCAACAACTTTCCAGAAAACACTGGAAAGAACTGAATGCATTCTCTGTGTTATTTTGTGGAGAACAAAGAGTGTTCCAATTATCAGAGAATCAAGGAATATTCTGAGTTGGAAAGGACCCACAAAGATCATCCAGTTCAACTCTTAAATTAATGGCCTGTACAGGGACTGAAAACCCATGACCTTGACATTATTAGCACCATGCTCTAACCGACTGTGCTAATTCATGAGAAAATTATCTGACTTTAGCACCCCATATTCGTATAGCAGCTGTTCTCTAAATGTCTCCAATCTGCTGCATTAATGTGGGCAGTATGGAAGTCCACAGCTTGGGAAACTGGACAGATTGTTCTCACATATAAATCCCAACAGGAAGGTTACAGAAAGCAGGTCTTGTAAGTGAATCCAAATGAAATTGCTGTACTGTGGAATTCAATATTTTAAAGTCATCAGCAAACAAAGGAAGCTGACATCTAAGTTCCTCATCTAAATTTCTCCCTGTATTTGAAAACTAACCAGGCTGTCCTTAGAGTTTTTTCATCTAGCATTCTTTATAGCAGCTTCATCATGGTTTAGCTTACTCCCAGAAGATTGCAAGATTTTAAGGATTACAAGATCCTTAGAAGACAAGAATGTATCCTTAATCCTTTTTACATCTGCCACAGGTCTTCACCTGTGGTACTATTTCCCACAGCTGCAGCAAACAACCAGGAAATAAATTGATCAGAATTTCCATCTCCAGTTATTTCATAGTATCAGGAAACTGGATATCTGATAGATATAATCTGATTGAACAGGAAGGGGGAAAGAGAGTATGTGAGGCTCTCTCAAAGTCGTTCACAGCAGGAATGCCAGTGTCAGTGTATGTCAGTGTATTTTCATGTCAAACTGAGTAAAATGCACTGGAAGTCAAAGGCATACTTGTTGTGCATATGGAAGACATATTCACGAGACTTTGGTAGCTTAAATTTGGCAGGTGGCTGATAGAGTGAAACCTCATATTAGAACCAAATGGGCTTTAATATTGCATTTACCTGTGACAAAGCAACATCTCCATATGCCCTGGTTTCTTCTTAAACTGGGGTTTCTAATACAACTTAAGTAGCAGCCAATACTGACGACAGTAGTAAAGAAGAGACGGGGTCTTCAGGATGTGCCATGAAGCCGTTTATTGATCCACAAAGCAAAGTTTATGTACTTTTTAACCTATTACTAAAAATAGCGCACCAATCATATTAGCGTTACTAAGTTATATAACTAAATAACATTGCTCAATCTATGCCTCGTTTTAGCTAACCAGGTACGTGCCCTGTACCAAGCACTTTTTATCTCTTACATTCCTTCTTCAAAATCCCTCTTACTCTTGCCAAGGCTTGTGGCCTTCTTTGACTAACACATCCATGTCAGTTGTGACGAGCTGAGCAGTGCTTGCAGTCCTTGCTCTCTAGTTGTATTCCCACATCTCCCCGTTTCTGTTCTACCAATAAGATTTTCTTTGTTGACTTGTCAATTAATTTTTGAACACATTGCAAGATACAGGGCAAACACATTACTAAAAGCTAAAGCATAGTTAATACATAAAATCTAGTTTTGAAGTCCAAGTTCCTGCTTCAATTAAACTGATTGAGATGATGGTCTGGCAGGATCTGGGACTGGAGCTGAGGATGGCTGGGTCGGGATCCCCAGTGAGATGCCAGGGCAGTCCTCTTTCTGAGGAGGTTCCAAGGATTCTCATAATGGTCTCACGCTCTTGGCCAGAATCCACCTCGGGCCGTTCTCTGTGGAGACACAAGCATACCCTTTTCCCCAGGTGACAAGATCTTACCTGTTTCTGGATCCTTAATAAGGACTGGAGCTTTCTGTTTGACCTCTAACTGAGGATTATTACCAAAATGCCTAACAATCGGAGGGTTAGGGTCCATCAGGGAACAATTTAAAAAGTTAAAAACATACAATGCTTTCTGCAACCTTTCAGCTGGGGTGGCATTCCCCATTCCCCCTTTCTGTTGTAACAAAAGACACTTAAGTGAAGTGTGTGCTCTTTCAATGATAGCTTGGCCTGTGGGAGAATGAGGAATCCCTGTTCTGTCATTCCCCAGAGAGCAATAAAATCTGCAACTCTCTGAGATGTATGCAGGACCATTATCAGTCTTAATTTCAGAGGGAATTCCCAAGACCGCAAAAGGACTCGCAAAGTGACGACATACGTCCTTTTCAGATTCTCCAGTGTGACAAGATGCAAACAAGGCACCTGAAAATGTATCTATGGAAGAGTGAATATATTTAAGTCGGCCGAATTCAGGAAAATGAGTAACATCTGTTTGCCAGATTTGAAAGCTTTGAAGGCCTCTAGGGTTAACAACAGACACTGCAGTTTTCTAAGCCTTAGCATGACTACTACTATATCTACATTAGTCCTTTTTCTCATTATTTCGGTATCAACTCCCCCCTTTTGAGCATTCTTCAGATTTTCTGCAAGGATGCTCAATTCTTCAAGTTATGGTTTCTAAGTAGGATGGTGAATCTTCTTTTCGAGTTGGCAGGATTACTTCTTTCCGGGTCAGTGCTCTCATAACACGTCGAGTATGAGTTCCTTCTCTGGCAATCATTCCTAAAAGACATCTATACATAATCATGCATACTACAATAATCAATACAATCATTATTACATATTATACAATTGATGATATCCAACCAGAGACTTGGATTCCTAGGGAGCTAAACAGTGCTCCTACCCAGTTATGTTCAGCTTCCTCCTGGACTTCATGCACTTTTGTTTCAATTTGTTCTGATTGACTTATGTCCTTTTCTACTTCTTCTGTGATGTTTGGGATATGTACGCAGCAATGGTCAACCTTTCCTTGGAGGTACCCACAGACTCCATGTTCTTTTAATAAAAGCAAATCTAATGCCATTCTATTTTGGATTGTCATTCTTGTCGTTGCCTGCAACTGTAAGTTTAGATGCCTAAATCCTTTCTTTGTAACTGCGGCCAGCCTCTCAGTTTGTCCTAATAATTTGTACAGCATCTCCCGGTTTCAATATGTAGAAATTGGTGCAAACAAGGATTCCAATACCCATCAAAATTTAACTCCTGATGAGGGTTCATGCCATTTATCTTCATTTCCCAGTCCTAGTTCTTCTGCTACTTCATTTGTTTCTCTCTTTGCTCGTGACTGCATCTCTTTCTGCGTTAATTTAGACTGTTTCCAAAAAGGACATAATGTGGGAACCCCTAAGGTAATTTGTGTTACAGGCCCGTCTAACGGTAAATGTGTTGTCCATTGTCCATGTCCCATAATCCATACTAAATTTCCTGGACTCCTGATAGTTGTATCCTTACAGCTCAAAGTTTTACCCTTCTGGTCCTGCGGGAAAGCTTTTCCTGGAATTGTATGGTTAAGTTTTCTACACTCACAACCCCATTTTATAAGCATTCTGACCGGTGCCAAACTAATTTGATTCTCTGGAGTGTCACATGTGAGAATTTGAGTGCAGTTCCAATTTTCTTTTGTGGCGCTCAAAATTTTTGTAGAAGTGCTGGTTTGAGATACTTCTGTGTAAATGGCATTTCTGCTTCCCGTCCATTGGACACACCAATTAACTTGTCCAATGTAACTATAATGTTCTAATATGCTGGGGCCCCGTACCGTTTTCCAACTGTCTCACGAGGATTCCTGCCGGGACGAGTTCTGGCATACCATTTCATAATAGCTTTCATTTTTAGGTATTCTTTTCTTTTGCCAATGTGGTATAAAACATTCCGACTTAGCAGCATCTTCAGGTTTTACTTTTCCCCCTGCCACTACTTGAATTCCCCAATCCCTAATTTGTCTTAACCTCCCATGGCTAATTAGACAGTCCTTATAGGTTAATAATCTTAATGTTTCTCCAACCTTTTCCCATATTTCTTCAATTTCGATTTTGTTTCGTAATATTAATTCACAACTTCCATTCTCACCTCTTTTTATTAGGGGTAGATTTCCTACCGGAATCACTCCCCAAGGGATTGGTTCCCCTGCAGCTTGTGGCAGAGGTAAACATGCCGTTATTTTTGATACATTTTGTATTTGTCCAAAATCTCGAATTAACCCTACTACTAAGTTTTGTTGTTCCTGGTTTCTCTGTAATGCCAAGCTTGTATCTCTCAATCCATCCCACATATCTACCCGTGCACTGACTGGTATTACCTGCACCGAGTACCGCCTTCGGGTTTTATTCTCTTTTAGAATACCTACATTTATGTCCCCATAATCAAAGCTTTCTCTAATCCACACAATGCATGAGAATTGTCCTACCTGATCAGCTTGCATATGAGATATTGTCAATGTGGTGTTACATCTGTGCTGTTCCATATCCCAAAGTGTCACGATTCCTTCTGTAAATACCTCGTCTGTGGTGATTTGTCTCCAGGCTGCATGTACTTCTTTTAATCCAGTTCTCTGGTTGTCAGAAAACAAACAGGTTAAATTTACTCCCGCCCCTTCAGGCACCATTACATCTGGCTCCGGAACTGTAATTTTAACAAATGCTTCTCCCACCTGCATTATACAGACTAATGTTAAAAGAACTAAGGCCTTGCCCTGAACACCAGCTTTGTTGCTGACAGAGGCTGTACTTCCCATCTTGACGGGACCTTCTTGATTCGAGTGTAGTGAATCCAGTTTTCAATCCCTTGGACTTTCACTGCCGTGTAGGTAATCATGATCACCTGGTGAGGACCGTCCCATACTTCTTTCAAGGGTTCCGTATTCCAGTTTTTCACATATACTTGATCTCCTGGCTGTATGTCATGGACAGGATTCTCCAAAGGCAGAGGCCGGTTCCACTGCAATGCTCCTCGCAGTGCTGTAAGGACTTTATTTAAAGACAAAATGTAACTCAACAATACTTGATCTCCTACTAAGTGAGGGTCCCCTTTGTAGGTTGTAGCATGATATGGTTTGCCATACAAAATTTCGTATGGACTTACTCCTATCCTTTCTCTGGGCTTAATCCTGATTCTTAGCAAGGCTAGAGGTAGTGCCTGAGGCCACTGTATCTTCGCTTCCTGACAAATTTTCTTAATCTGCCCTTTTAATGTCTGATTCATCCGTTCTACTTGGCCACTAGATTGTGGTCTCCAGGGCGTATGGAGATTCCAAACTATCCCTAACACTCTGGCTACCTCTTGGACTACTCTAGCTACAAAGTGAGGTCCTCTATCTGAGGACATTCCTAATGGGATTCCAAATCTAGGGATGATTTCCCGTAGTAAAGTTTTAATTACTTCCTTTGCTTGGTTAGTCCTGCATGGGAAGGCTTCTGGCCACCCTGAAAAGGTACACACATACACCAGTAAATAATGGTACCCTTGTGCTTTTGGTAGCTCTGAGAAATCTATTTGCCAATAGTCTCCTGGTTGCGGCCCCACTTGTAACTTTCTTAGTTGTATTTGCCTTCGTGTCACTGGGTTATTTTTAATACAGACTGGACACATGGCGTTAATCCGTTTTGCCATTGTTAACATCTGATTGGAAATCATCTCACGTTTTAAAAATTGTACCAATGCGTCTGCTCCCCAATGGCACTTGTTATGTTCGATTTCTAAAATTGTTTTCATTACTTTTGTTGGCAGTACAACCTGACCTTCAGTAGTGACATACCATCCTTTTTCGTTCTTCTGGGCCTGAACAAATTGAGCAAGCTTCTCATCTTCATGTGTATACCATGGTTTCTGCTCAAGAAAAGAAGTGGCAGGGTTAATTCGCACTGGTAATAAAGCTAATTGTGTCCATACCTCTCGAGAAACCTGTTTGGCAACTCTGTCAGCCAGCTGGTTTCCTTGGAACGCTTTTCCCTCTTCATTTTGATGTCCTTTTACATGCATCACTGCTACTGCCTGAGGTTTATGCACTGCTTCCAATAGTGCTAATATTTGTTCTTTGTGCTTAATTTCTGATCCTTGAGAATTCAACAGTCCTCTTTCTTTCCACAGTGCTCCATGTACATGTATTACTCCAAAGGCATATTTTGAATCAGTCCAAATGTTTACTCTTTTCCCCTGACTCAATTCTAAGGCTCTTACCAGAGCTTGTATCTCGGCTTTCTGGGCTGAAGCTCCCGGGGTTAAAGCTCGAGCTTCTATTATTTGTGTCAAAGTCACTACTGCATATCCCGCATACCTGGTTCTGTTTTCCACAAAGCTGGATCCATCTGTAAACAGTTCCCATTCCGGATTTTCCAAAGGCTCATCTTTCAGGTCTTTCCGGCTGGCTTATACCTGTTCAATGATTTCTACGCAATCATGTGTCAATTCGCCTCCTTCTTCCTGGCTGCTGCTCCTAAGAAATTCTGCTGGATTGAGATGATTGGTTATTTTTAATTCAATGTCATCCTGTTCTCGGAGGAGTGCCTGATATTGTAACATGCGACCCGACAAGAGCCAATGCCCCCCTTTTTGTTCCAAAACTGCAATGACCATATGGGGAACAAATACTTCCATCCTTTTTCCCCAAGTCAATTTTCTGGCTTCTCGAATTAGAAGCACTGTTGCTGCCACAGCCCTAAGACAACTGGGCCATCTGGCACTTACAGAGTCTAGCTGCTTTGAGAAGTACCCCACCGGGCATTTCCATGAGCCCAATTTTTGGGTGAGAACCCCTATTGCCAGTCTCTGTCTCTCATTTACGTATAGTTGAAAAGGTTTTGTGAGATCTGGCAATCCTAGTGCTGGGGCTTCCTTTAAAGCTTGTTTCAAACTCTGAAATGCCTTTTCTTGCGTTTGTCCCCACTGAAACACAGGGCTTTTGGCTGCTTCATATAGGGGTTTTGCTTTCACTCCAAATTCCGAATCCACAAGCGGCACCACCCTATCATGCCCAAAAAGGATCTTAACTCTTGCGGATTTCGTGGTGTGGGTATGGTGCAAATTGCTTGTACTCGATTGATTCCTAACTTTCGCACCCCTTGTGAAATTTCGCAGCCTAGGTAAATCACTTGGGTTCTTACCAGCTGAGCTTTTTCTTTCGATACTCGGTATCCAGCTTGTCCCAGCATATTAAGTAATTCAATGGTGAGTCTAAGGCAAACATCCTTTTCTGCGGAGGCTATAAAGATATCATCAACATATTGTAGGAGAACATATAAAAAAGGTGATTCTTTTACCTGAGTCATCTTCCATTCTTCTAACTCTCAAGCCAATTGATTTCCAAAAATAGTTGGTGAGTTTTTGAATCCTTGTGGTAGACGCGTCCAGGTGAGCTGCTTCTTGCGTCCCGTGTCTGGGTTCTCCCACTCAAAGGCAAAGTATTTCCTACTTTCAAGTGCCAAGGGGATACAGAAAAATGCATCTTTCAAATCAATCACTGCGAACCACTTAAACTTTTCCGACACAGCTGTCAACAATGTATACGGATTAGCTACTACTGGGTGTATATCTTTAGTGATATTATTAATTGCTCTTAAATCTTGAACTAATCTATACTTACCATTTGGCTTTCTAACTGGGAATATCGGAGTATTGAATTCTGACTCACATTCCTGTAAAATTCCTAAGCTAAGAAATTGTTCAATCATAGGTGCTATTCCTATTCGTGCTTCCAATTTCAAAGGATATTGTTTTACCCTTACTGGGGAGGCTCCTTCTTTTAGTTCTATTACAACTGGTTGTTCCGCTTTTGATTTTCCAGGTACTCCTGTTTCCCATACCCGTGGTACTACAGCTTGCTCTATTTCTTGTGGTATTTCTACTGCTTCTACTTCTTTCACTACAAACAGCTTAGCAATATTCTCCTCGGGGAATTCTAATCTTACTCTACCTTTTTCAAATATTATCTTTGCTTCTAACATTGACAAGAGATCCCTCCCAAATAGTGATTCTGGGCTATTTGGCATATATAAAAATCGATGGTCAAATTCCTTCCCCCCAAATTTTATATCTAATGGCCACAAAAAATGTTCGTTCCTCAACTTGTCCCGTAACTCCCACTACTTGAATAGTAGAATCACTCAAAGGTTCTATCTTAGTGTTGACAGCTGAGAATGATGCCCCCGTATCTACTCTAAATTCTAACGGTTCCCCATCTACTTCCATTATTACCTTTAAATCCTGGTCTAGTCAGCTCTGATTCTGGTAATTCCCCATCATAAAGGCCTGGGCGACACCTTGTGGATTTCCCGGGAAAGCACCTGTATTTCCATCCCCACTGGCTATAATTCCTCCCCCAAAACTCATCCCTTGGTTGAGAGGACACTCATTTTTCCAATGTCCTCTATTTTTGCATAGAGCACATTGGTCTATCCCCAGCTGCATTCTTCCTCTTCCCATATTCAATTGACCCATGAGTCCTCCCGCACCCATTGGCATTTCCCCCTTTGCTATTCCTCTTCCCCTCCCTCGTCCACGTCCACGGCTCCCTCCTCTCATATTATTTCCAGCCACTTGCTGTAACACCGCTAACATAGTAGCCTGTAGTTTCCTGGCCGTTTCTTTTTCCCTGTTATTATATACCTTCCACGCAACTTCCAATAGTTTATCTAAATTCCGAGTATCTTCTCCCTCCAATTTTTGTAATTTCTTTCTAATATATTCCTGGGACTGCCCCATAAAAATTAATGCTAGCTGTAATTTTCCCGATTCTCCCTCAACTTCTAAATTAGTGTATCTACGAGCTGTCTCCTTAAGCCGCTCTAAAAAGGTTGATGGAGACTCATTCTTTTCCTGTCTGACCGAATATAACTTAGACCAATTCAAAGTTTTTGTTATTCCATTCCGTATTCCTTCTGTTAACAAATCCTGATAAGCTTTAAGTCTCCGAGACCCGCCCGTCGAGTTGGGATCCCACTCCGGATCTTCCCTAGGCACTAAGTCATTTACTGTACCATCCGCAAGCCGCAACCTAATCATTTCCCGTGCTTTCTCTGTCATGGCTTTAAACACCATTTCCTTTTCAGTAGAATCCATTATTGTGTCTAACAAAACTTGTAAATCATTCCAATCCGGGTTCTGAGTCTTAATTACCATTTTTACCACCCGTGCAGTCCGTTCAGGATCCTCCCGATACGCTCCCGCTGATTGTTTCCAAATTAGTAAATCATTCGGAGAAAAGGGAACTTTCACTATGACCCGTTCCCCCTGCGGCCTGACTGCTTCATGCAGCGGAACCATTAAATGAGCACCTCCCTCCTTTTTCTTCCTTTCTACCTCCCACCGCCCTCTCCGAGTTCTTTTGCATAAGGGGGTTCGTGGTATATCTGTGGTTTCTATTTTTGCTTCTTGATCCTCCCTTTCTACCTCTAGCATACTTTCTCCACATTCTTCCATCGGAGGGGCACTAGGGGCTATTAGCAAAGAAACATCCTCTTCAGGTTCCGAAAACTTAACCGAGCATTCCTTCTCTTTCTGCCACCCCCTACATCCTTCACAATTCAGTTCTAATGTTTTCAAAACCATGATCCCACACTCCTTTTGCCACTCCGGTTTATCTTTCAAATAATAAAAGAGGTCTAGATACGGTATTTCATCCCATTTTTCATTACTTTGGAGGAAATGCATCAAAGGTGTAATAATGTCAGGATTCAGTGTACCGTTCCTAGGCCATTGCATACCATCGGGTTCATATAAAGGCCATACATGATTACAAAAATCAATCAATTTCTTTTCACTTAATTCTTGACCAAAATTCCCCACATTCCAATGTTGTAATATACAGCCCAAAGGTGAATCGTCTGGGATTTCCATCCCGGAACTTGCTAGAGTTTTAAACGTTTTTAAAGGCATCATTACACCCTTTTTTTTTTTTTTTTTTTTTTTTTTTTTATACACATCACACACAACACTCACACCCTTTCCACAAATCTTGCCTTTCTCGTCGCCGCAAGTGGCAAGTGCTGAACCTGCGCAGTCACTGCCGCGTCTGACGGTCAGCGCCTAGGCTTTTCCACAACCTTAAAGACGTCTGTGATCCCCGTGCGGAAACGCCGTTCCGACTTAATCGGCAGGCCCCCCTTTCCCTCGATAAAAGGAATAAAGCACCTTCGGGCTTACCTCCTGGTCGTCCGTCAGGCGCGGGGTCGGGCACGGGTTGATGTCCTCCCCAGAAATCACCTGGTGCCGGCGTGGAGTGGATCAGCCCACGAACCGCCCCTGCCGCCTCCGGAGTCCCATCTGGGTCGCCAGAAAACTGTTGCCCGATGCCCCAAAAAGAACACAAACTAACAGAGTTAGTTTATGCGGTGCTTTATTCAGGGCCCGGGGAACCTGCGGACTAGCGTCCAAAGTCAGGATCCCACAGTTCCCTTTTTCGTCAGCTTTTTATACCTTTTTACAAAGTGGTCTACTTGCAAAAGTACACATTCTTCAAGACAATACAGATACATAAATCTTGTAGATATCATTCCTAAAAGTTATAAATTCTGCATGCTTGTCTATTCAAAACTATAGGCTACCCCCCTTTAATCCCCCTTGCATGTTTTCCCATCACCAGAACCCTTTATTTATTATTATTCTTTAGCCTTATCTTGAAAGTTTCTATGTGCTCTACTAAATTCTTTAATTATCTTTAATTACTGTTTTCACAGTCCCCAGCTCATTCCCAGGGCTGGTTCCCAGGGCCTGTCCGAGAACTGCAGTTTTCTAAGCCTTAGCATGACTACTACTATATCTACATTAGTCCTTTTTCTCATTATTTCGGTATCAAAGTCATTAATAAACTCATTATAATAGACACAAGCTTAATATTCTAATAAATTTATACGCATTTCAGTGGCTGTACATAAGCAGATTATTTTTTCCAGAGGACACATACTCCAGAGGACTACAAAGGACACACTTCAGACCCTTGTAGTCCCAATATGTGGGTTTCCTCACACTGGGAGGCCTCTCTCTAACCTGATGCCTCTGATTGCTGCAGCTAAACAATTTATGGCAGACAGAAGACACTGACACTTCCAGGGACATGGCTTTCTCCAGTGCCAGCTATGAGTGGGAGTCAGAACAAAAACTCTATTAACACAACTCCATTGGAAGATTCCCTTCCTTTTCACTGTGTGAATAACTCTACATTCACTTCTGAATTGTCAGTTGTTTGTTAAGTATGAAAAGTTCACTTTTGTGATTTTTTTTTAATGTGGTTTGGAATTGGATAAGGGTCTCCTTCATTCACAAACTCCAGGCCAAACTGCCTTTGGAATATGGCCCACTGGGCAGCTTTCATCCAGCCAGGTACTTGTAGATAAGAAAGCAAGGGCAATGGTATTTGCAGCCAAAATCCAATAAAGTGTGGGAAAGCCAAAACATCCTGAGGAGATAAAGGCCTCCAGCTCTTACTAGAAATCAACAGAGCTCCTGCCAAATGATTATGTATTAGTAAGTGCAATCTGTCTGCCTGGATGAGAGTCTTGCTCAACTGAAGAAGCAGAAAGATCAGCAAGGGTGCTTCCAAAGGCCCATCACATGGTTTTTATTTTGCTCATCTGTCTTAAGTTTGCAACTAAATGTGTGTCTGCAGCTGAGCTGATGAGAGGGGGAAAGAAAAAAAAAAAAAGCGACTCATGGCAGGGCCGTGACATTCCACAAGAGGAATCACTGGTGTACATTTCATGAGTGGACCCCTCTCAACCCTATTAAAGTATTGTAGTCCTGGTTTAAAATAGACACGTATGAAACAGCTTTGAGAGACAGAGACTAAAAGGGCTTGTGGATTTTTTTTTAAGAAATAAGGAAAACTGACAAACAGGTGTTGGTTTATAACATTTTAAAATATACTACATAAAATATTAACAACTGCAATAAATAAGAGTTTAAAAATTGTTTTGGTGTATGATTAATTAGAAACAGAGAAATGTGAAGATATGAATGCACATTTTCATAAAAATATGAAATTCCAGACTAAAAGACACACTGAACTACAATACAAAGGTAGGTAAAGCTGTATTTTACTTAGCTCTTTTTACATTTCTAGAGCTTTTTCCTTCTGAAGACAAGCCGGGATATTCCTTAAGAAAACTGTTGCAGCCAAGAAGCCAATAATTAAATTTCATGGAGTCTTCTGGTGTTGGGTGAGATACCCCGGCTGGCAGATCTGAACGGAGGCAAAGAACGGGCTCTGCGTCGTGTGACAACGAAGGGTGCGATGACTGGAGCAGGAGGATGAACTGGAGCACCAACTGGAGCTCTAATCCTTTCCCAGGAGGGAGTGGACATGGTGAAAGTACTTAATGGCCTAATACGGGAGGAATCATCCACCCATGAGGTACTTCCGATTCCGGTTGGGCTAACTTGGACATACATGCTCGTTATTGGTCGTCGAAAGCTGTAAGCTTTGCTGCTCCTGCCACAGGGGATGGGGATTCTAATCACACTAGGCTGGCGATATACCCAGACTGAGTCTGAGTGCAAGTCAGAGTCGCTTCTTGTGTAGTACATCCGATCGGCGGTTCGGTTCGCTAGAGGTCGCAGCGGCCCGAAATGTCGGCTGTAATTCCAGTCAAACTCACTTCTTGACCCGCTGGTAAAAACTTTATCGCTGAGCTCTCTCCCTCCTGGGGTAAAAACTTCATCACTAATCGGTCTCCCAGGGGTAAAAACTTCATCACTAATCGGTCTCCCAGGAGTAAAAACTTCATCACTAATCGGTCTCCCAGGAGTAAAAACTTCATCACTAAGCTGTGTCCCAGGGATAAAAACTCCATCACTAATCGGTCTCCCAGGGGTAAAAACTTCATCACTAATCGGTCTCCCAGGGGTAAAAACTTCATCACTAATTGGTCTCCCTGGGGTAAAAACTTCATCACTAATCGGTCTTGCAGGAGTAAAAACTTCATCACTTAGGTTTCTCCAACTTGACGGAATAACGTCATCACTAAGGTCTCTCCAACTTGCTGGAACTGAAAAACAAACAAATCAAGAGAGTATCTTCATTTGCTGTTAAATAACTCTCACAGAGGTAAGTATGTGAAGTACTTGTAACTGTTTGCTTCTTGTCCTAGGTGCTTATTTGAAGCAAATGGCAACTTATTATAGATATTAATTTTTATTTGATAAAGGACAATAACACAAGCATTCTGCTCTAGGAAGTGTTGGAAAACAACAGCACTATTGAAGTGCTACAAATATTTATGCACATCTTTACTTCTCATCATTATAGTTGTTAGGGTGTATTTTTTTAATCCTGTAAACAAACTAATTTCTCAGTCACCCTGACAAAAGTTTTCATGCCTGTGTTAGCTTTCATCACCTCCCTTCTTCTCTGAAACAAGTCTCAGAACGTTTCTGATAGTACTTACTTTATTACTCCATTATCTTTGCACTTAACCACTGTTATTATTTGCTTAGAGCAAGCTGTGCAGCATGAAGGGAGATGCTGGCTCTGAACCCACATCTAAGTGACCAAAACTGCCTGAAAAGCAGACTTACCATCAGGACGAAAGAGGAGTGCTGATTCCTCGGGGTATGAAGTAACTCGGAACAGATTCTGCCAGAGAAAGTAAATTAACTTCAGAGAATGTAAATATTAAAACCAAGGAAATGCAAGGAACTGGAACAGTTATGGTTGGAAGGGAAGGCTGTGCTGGTTCCAGACACACTATAGGGTCTGTAAGGTGACACACCAGAGGTTGTGTCCGTTCCAGGCGTAGGGCAGGTTACATAGAGTGTCCCACCAGAGGTTATGGCAGGTCGCGGGTAAGGGGAGTATCTGTGTCTAGATGGTCCCCAGCATACTGGAATAAAAAAAGAATAAAAACCAAATCAAGACAGAATCTACATTTGCTGTTAAATACCACTCACAAAGGCACATATGTGAAGAACTTATAACTGTTGACTTCTTGTCTTAAGTGCTTATTTGAAACACAGGGTGCTTGATTATAGATATTAATCTTTAATGGACAAAGGACATTAGCACAAATATACTGCCCTAGGAAGTGGTGGAAAACATCTTTTACTGCTCAGTATTGCTAGGGTAGGTTGTGGTAATCCAGTAAAACAAACTAATTTTGCAGTCATCCTGACAAAAATTTTCATCCCTGTGTTAGCTTTCACCACCTCCTTTCTCCTCTGGAACAAGTCTCAGAACGTTTCTGATAGTTCTTACATTATTGCTGCATTATCTTTGCACTTACTACTGTTGTTATTTGCTTACAGAAGCTGTGCAGCATGAAGGGAGATACTGCCTAGGAACCCATATCCAAGTGGTTCTCACGTGGAGAAGCAGGAGCAGGTAGAGGAAGTGAACGGGCTGCTTCAGATTCAAAGTGAACCCGCATAGAAGGTAGAAAGTTCATAGAAAGTAAATTTTGAAAAGCAGAGAAATGCACAGAACTGAAGTGGTTATGATTGCAAGGAAAGGTTATTACAAAATGTTAATGATTTATGACAGAAAGAAAAGCAAAAGTCTTCATGAAAAAAAAAGAAAGAAATAAGAAATTGGGGTAATGGTCAACAGCAACAAAACATGAGCCAGCAGTGTGCCCAGATGGCCAAGAAGGTCAATGGCCCCTGGCCTGTATCAGGAATAGTGTGGCCAGCAGGAGCAGGGAGGTCATTCTTTCCCTGTACTTGGCACCAGTGGGGCTGCATCTTGAGTGCTGTGTCCAGCTGTGACCCCCCAGTTCAGGGAGGATGTTGAGATGCTTGAGCACGTCCAGAGGAGAG
>NW_026612721.1:0-69717 GCF_029582105.1 Oenanthe melanoleuca
AAAGCTGACAAGTCCCTACTGAAGACTTGTAAAACTTTAGGAATGAAATTTTAAAGACAACAAAAAACCCTAGGGCACAAACTATTAGTTTGCCTAGATGAGAAAGTTGTTATGGATCTTGATGTAGATATCCCATGCTGTTCATCATATTAATGAAAGGTTTCAAGAAAAGCACAAGTATTGAACACATTTATTAATAAAAAAAATTATTCTCATGGTTGACATATGCAAGATGACCACACAGTACTCAATGAATGGTGATATTACTCAGAAATTAGGTCTTAAGATATTTATAGACAGCTTTAATTTTATTTCCAGAGAAGACTGAAACATTATCAGAGAAAAATTGTGCCATATCTGTTAAACATTCAAAGAAAGCAACCAGCATTACTAACTAGATCAATGCCATTTGTCATGGGTACTTATGAACCATATCAGTTCTTGAATTGCTGCTTATAACTGCCTATCAATTATTTTCTGTAACTTTTCCTAATATGCTACATATCTCTAATAGCAAAAGTTTGTGTTTGCAGCTTTTCAGCCTTTGTCATCATGAATGTAAAGTACAAATGGTGTAGTAGCCAAACCCAGCTTTTACCTCATTCCTTTATCCACATTCCATGTGTTAAGGATATTACTTTTGTAAAAGGACTGTGCCTCCAGAAAGAAAATGTGAAACAAAACCACAACAGTTAGAAAACTATTAAAATGGATAACAATGTGAGAAACACAAAAAATAGAATTTCAGGAATATCCATGTAACTTCTTGTGTTAATGGACAGGAAACTGACCTTTGACAAGGTCAAGTTTTAATATCAAGGATATTAAAACCTGAGAGAATCTTAACAAAAATCTGCTTCGTGTATTCACAGATGGTTTAGTATAGGAAATGGTTTTCAGGAGTTCAATGTACATCTAAATCAGTGAAAAAAGAGCACCTTAAGATCATAGGACCTTAACTACAAAGAACCTAGACATTTCTAAATAAGGTTGTCTAATGATTTGCAACTCAGATCAACAACAAAATTCAAGGATGATCTCAACAAGGAAATTTTGTTTATTGTAGAGACTCTAGCTGATAACTGTGTTTGATAGGCAGAGAAAGGGATTTGTAAGAACACAGAAACCTGTATTTATTTATTTCTGCATAGATGCTTTTGTAAAGAGAAATATTATCCTTGGTATTGTCAAGACAGGCACTTTGCTCTAATTCAGCTGATAATTAAAGCAGTTAGAAACTGACTTTCCACATCTCAAGTACTGTGTTCAGTTTTGCACTCCTCACTCTAAAAAAGACATTGGGATGCTGGAGGGAATCTAGAGAAGGGAAACAAATCTGGTGAAAGGGCTGCAGCACAAGTCTTATGAAGAGCAATGAAGGAGCTGGTAAGTCTTAGCTTAGAGGAAAGAAGCCTGAGGAGAGACTTCATAGATCTCCTGAAAAGAGTTTGTAGTGAGGTGGGTATCAATCTCTTTTCCCAAGTAACAAGGAAAAGGATCAGAGAAAATGGCATCAGGCTCACCAGGGAAGTTTAGATAAGTTATTAGAAAAATTTCTTTACAGAAAATGTTCTAAACCGTAGGAATACACATGCCAGAAAAGTGGTGTAGTCGCCATCCCTTGAAGTGTGACTCACACCCCAACTTCTTTCTTTGTGGCTTGAAACTACCTTTTTACCTTACCTGGGACTTGAAGTGGTTTGTTTGTAAATAGAGAAATTCTTACTTAAGAAAATCATATTAGAGTGTATTACTGATTTGTTCCTACATAGAAAAAGGCAAAGTATTAGTTCAAAGTCTGAGATTCATTTATGTACAAACAAGCATTGCAGACACAATGAATAATATTCAACTGCATCTCTGTACAAAGTAGTCTTTTACCTTTGAGCTGAGCATCTGGACACCCTTTACAGGCAATGAAAAGGTCCTATGGGGCATGATTCACCTTCTAAAGCGGACTTAAAATTGATGGTAGATGTATGACAGGTATCTTAATCAAGCTTATTACAGGAAACTGCCTAGTACACTTTAATTCTATAAGATAACTACAATTAAATTACTGTAATTGCTGAAGAATATGTCAAACTTCTTGCCAAGAGCTATTAGACTTCAAATGATCTTAAAGTTAGCTGCAGTCCGGTTGTTTAAAGGATTGAAAGAGCCATTCAGCCTGCTCAGTCTCTCCTAAATTTTTTTCTGAGGCAGTTTTTAGAGCTTACTGTATGTCAGACTGTATTCAAAGGACTCCTTCTTCATCCTTAATTATCAATTAAAAAGTTATTACCAGTTATTATCAAAACAAATTATCCATTTGTCTTGTGGTGTACAATAGCACGTGCTCATCTAGGTAGAATAGGAAATAACTTTTGTTCCCCAGGAAAATTAGAGTCCAAAATTGTTCAAAGTCAAGCTATAGAATCATAGAACATCTCAAGGTGGAAAGGACCCACCAGGATCATTGTGCCCAACACCCTTTTTCTGGCAGGACTACCTAAAATTAAGTCATATGACTAAGAGCATCATCCAGGTGTTCCTTGAACTCCGTCAGATTTGGCACCATGACCACCTCCCTGTTCAAGAGACCAATCACCCTCTCAATGGAAAGCCTTTTCTGTGTCCAATTTGAACTTTCACTGATGTAGCTTCATTCCATTTCCTTGTGTTCTGTTCCTGATCACCAGAGAGGAGCTCAGCACCTCCTGCTCTGCTGCCCTCCTAACAGCAAGTCATAGGCTGTGATGAATTCATCCTTCAGCCTTTTCTTCTCCAAGATGAACAAACCAGCTGATCCTCATAGTTTCCCTAGAGGCCTTCCACATTTTGTTTGCCCTCCTCTGGACACACTTTGCTGTCCTTCTTGCATGTGTCACACAGAGCTGCACACAGAACTTGAGGTGAAGCCCCAGCAGTGCGGGGCAGAGTGGGACAATCACTCCCTCGGCTGGCTGGTGATGCTGTGTGTGATGTGCCCCAGGACACAGGTAGCCCTTTGCCTTTCTTCCTCATTAATTGCTTAGTCACACAGACCAATGAGGAAAATACTGGGATTTTTTGAGGTGCTAAGTACAGTTTAGATTCAAGCTGAGGATCCTCTCATGAAGCATGCAGATCTTCACTTCTGATGTAAATATGGATTGCTTACCTGTTTCCTCTTTCTAACAGCACTGCTAAACAGGTGTCTCTGTGACTATAATGCTACAACCTATAAAACATTATGGAAAGTTTCTAAAGAAAGATGATGATTCAGTCCTACTTTTGAACTCAGATTTTCTTTTTCTCGTACCATTATTTCAAGCTCATATTATCTGACTGCATTTTCTCTTTCTTGTCTGCTCCTGAGTGCTTCTGCCTATCAGAATCCTGCATAAGTCTTTGTGCTGCTTATTCTTTCTGGTGGTACAGGAATACACTGTGATTATACGTGGCTGTAAAAAAAATTAAACACCACAGAAGGAGCTAAGCAGTAATCACAGTGTTTTTGTGACAAAGAAAGATATGAGAAAATAAATACACAATTCTGATTTAATTAACTTGTATAGAGGAGAAAAAGGGTTATTAAATGTCAGCCAACTGGAGTAGTAAACTGGAATTTAAAAATTATGCTTACTACAAACACAGCTTCGTGTTTTCTGTCAGAGGCGCTTGGTGCTACTGGTTTTTGTTATAGGTATGTCTATTTCCTTAACTAACTCATTAGCAAACTTTTTAATTTTTTTTATCTTTAATTCTACCTTTCTCCATCTCAAAACGTATTTGGCTCAGAAAAGCTGTTCTTGCCTTGCTGTAAAACCTCTTTTGGTTATCCGTATAAAAATGAATCTCAGGATGAGAACTGTCTGAGCAAGTACAGAAGTTTAAGTTTTGTGTGGCATGTTTTTTAGAATAGTTGAAAAAGACAAGAAATTTTCTATTCCTTTGGGGGGAGAAATTGTTTTTTCTTCTATCTCTTTCTACCCTAATATGCAGCTCCTACTTTTCATGTAGTGCCCAATCCTATACTCCTTAAATTAAAATGTCTACAAACTGTACAAGACTTTTGTCTGAGAAAGGGCCATAGTTCTTGTGCTCACAGAATTCACAAGCTGTTTGACATTGTCTTATAATAATTAAATTACACTGTTGACTTTTTTAATAAACACAATCAATCTCTTTCAAAATGTAATGGGTTTGGTGTGGGGGAGGGGTTGCAAGGTGAATGTGCTTCCACTTCTTGATTAATTGGTGTCATTACTGGTTAACTGCCTTGATTAAATATCTATTTAAATACTTCATTTTAGAGCCAGAATATTTTGTATTTTTAAACACCATTCTAATTCCTGTTTCACTTGGTTTCTTCACAGTATTGTAGCTGACATTTGCACATTATTTAAAATTGACTGTCTTTAGCAGAAGAGTAATTTTTTGGAGGCTGTGTTAAAAATTAATCTGTATTTTAAACCCAAAGTGTTTGTGCATGATGATCCCTAGAGTATTGACTCATTTTGTCTTGAGGCACTATTTGGAAACAATCTAAGCGTATCTGTACATTCCTTGTACTTCAGAATCCTTTGGGGAGGTGTTTATTTTAATAAAGAGTGCCTATCTCTCAGTAACCATCATTCAGGTAACTTAACTCCTCAAACAGTCAATTTAGTAATAAATCTAGAAGTAGGAAGAATTAATCTAGATATGATACATAATGAAATCTAATCCTTATTCTGTGGAATTCAGTGCCAGGCTCAAATATGTAAATGTTTTGACAGCATTTCAAAGTACTCATGCTTTTTCCAAAGCTGCCTGTTGTATGAAAGGCTATCTATTCATGACCATTGTATAAAGTTTGATCTTAGCTTAACTCTGAATTTTTAATGATTTTCCTCTGGGCAGTGGCCAAATGCTGAGAGATTTTTTAACTTCTTTCCCTCCAAGAAGGTCTAAGTTGCAATATGATTTTAGGAACCGATACTGAATCTCTTTTGAAAAGTAATCAGTGGAGCAAATAACCTCTTCTACAGGGATTTGAACACCTGAGCAACACTTCTAAGTCAACAGACACAGATTAAGGAACTCAGGGTGCTAGGAATCTCTATGGGAAGAAAAACCTTCTCTATTTTATTGCAAACCTTTTGGAAAATAGGCAAGCACTGATAAGAAGGCCTTAGGCCTTGGAAAGAGTAGGAATACAGATTGGATTTTGATGGGCATAGACTTACAAACATATGAGATGATTAGGTTTATAAAACCTGTCACTGTCTGAGGGTCTCTTGTGCCCAAGACCACTCAGATGGACATAGGATGGTGGTTCAAGGCTCAGGGTATTCTTGAAGCTGCCGAAGAAAGGCTGCAGGAGACAATTGTCCGGTCTCAAGGTCTGTTTATTATTTCTTATCGATAAGTGTTCACGCTCACGAGCAGCAGTATGGTCAGCACCTCGTCCAGGACGAAAGTCTGCCCACGAAAGGCAGGACTTATCTTTTATACCTTAAACTACGTATTCTATGTTTACACTATTTTTCCAATACTACAATACCTTATTACTATGTCTAGTTTTGTCCCCAACCAATCTCTGATTCCCAGCATCCCTCACCAACATGGAGAACAAGAAGAAGAAGAAGAAAGAAGACACCACACCCCAAATTCTCCATCTTGGCCTCGTGGCTGCTAATATAAACAATCCTAAAAACTACCTTTTCTACATGCTAACTATCTAATTCACACTCTAGATTCACTTAACGGTTCCATTTCTTCTCTGAGAGAAGGCAGATGTTCCCATGGTGCAGGACCCAGCTCTCTGACCCCCCTGGCTCTATTCGGGGGTCTTTCAGGGGTCTGACAGGGGGGTTCTCTCACTCACAGAGGGTTCAGAGTGACTCCCTGGACCCCCACAAAACCAGGTGAAGAGCATTAGAACATTCAAGTTCTAATACAAACCAGCAAAAGGAGAGAATGCAAAAGACTGAAATTCTGAGGAGGATCTTGTCTTATTCACAAAATATATGACCATTTGCATTACCATATATTGTAATTTATGCTGACTTCTAACTGTTCATTACAGAAAATGCCTATAATTGTTCCAGT
This sequence comes from Oenanthe melanoleuca, assembly GCF_029582105.1. NCBI lineage: Eukaryota > Metazoa > Chordata > Aves > Passeriformes > Muscicapidae > Oenanthe > Oenanthe melanoleuca. The sequence goes on from NW_026612721.1 coordinate 6,058, forward strand.
CTGAGGAAAAAATGCAAGAGAAGGAATACAAAATCTCAATTATTTGCATATTAAAGCAACTGTTTGTGTCAGCTAAAATAAAATAGATTTTTATTCAGCTTTAAACATGGGATGACCTAAAGAATGTGCAGCTTGTGTTTTTCTCCATAATACCCTTGGGCTATGTCAATATTTTCTTCATATTCTTTTAGTCATATAAATATATAGATACATTCTACTCTGGAAAAGCAACACACATTGTCAATCCCTACCATCTGACTGTCTTTTATTATAGAAACAGGCTTGTAAATGCAGAAAGATGTTAACTTGATACATATTGGTGTGTGTATATATATAAACTTTATATATACATACATACATACATACATATATATATGTATTTGGTTTACATAAAGAAATATAGAGATATTTTCTATATATTTAAAATATGTGAGGAATATATATCTATCGAATATATATATCTGTATATTAATATATATACTTGGTATACATTTCTAGATGAAGCAATGCATGTTTACATTTTCTAATCAACATCCTGAGAATGAGCTCCCAAATAAACCAACTACTTAACAGCAAGTATTATCCAAGCAAAGTGAAATATTTTTTCAGCCAATTCCTTGCTGCATATGTTCTGTGCTGAAGCTTAACACAAAGGACAGGGGACACTGCAAACACATCGAACAAAAATGGCAATGTTGTGCTGAAATGCACTAAAGGATAGTTATGCATATAAATTGTTGTCATTAATTCAGTTTCTGAAATCGATACAACTGCTCCCTCCTGAAACACTAGAGGTCAAGGGAATTGTATTTACTAAAATAAATTGAAGACAATTTTCTTTTCCTATCAGGGAAAAACTTCTATTAGCCAAACACAAAGCCGAGGGGAGCAATAGCTTTCCTTGATAGGAAAACATCCTGATAGCCCATGTGAGACTTGCAGAACTTCAGCTGTTATAAGCTTCCTCATATGTATATTATTTACATTTTTACACAGGCTGCTAAAGTGTTATTGTTATTCCAAATAAAATCTTCTGCAAATGTCTGAAAGGCTTTACAGTTGTCCTCCTGTCATTCAGGTGCTGTGTGCACTCAGCTGTTCTTCATACATGTTCTTCTGACAACTTACTGCTTCTGGAAAATCCCCAGTGTATATATTCTGGAAATATGCTTCAGCCTAAAAGATCATCAAACAGGAACATTCAGGAGTTGTTTTGATGCTAGGGATGTAGCAGAGTCATTTTTGTTTGAAGTCTTCAGACTTATCCAGAGTGTACTTCACTTCTATTTTAGAATATCTCTTCTGATACCAGAAAGTATTTCATTGTTTTCTCCTTTTTCCTTATTTCTCAAGGAACTGGTAAAGTGTTATGTCACCATCCTAGAAACTTTGTAGTTATTTTATTTTTCTATAACAGTGGAACTATTTTCAGTGCGAACATGCTGTGTTCCATTATTATTTCAAAAATACTCTCATCTTGTAATAATTAGTATACTTAGATCAAAAAAAATAGAAAATAAATAATTTCTTTAAATGGACAATATACTTAACATCTTAAATATATATTATATCAATCCTATCTTCCAAGACCCTCAGTTTCTCTCATGCATCATATAGTGTAACATCTATCTATTTTCATATTAATTTACAACTCAAGATTTCTGATCCTAACAGGGACAGAGGCAATCCTTGTTTAATCCCTATATAGATTACAATTCCATGGTTTTTGAAGGCAATGTGTGACTTTGTCTAGTGGAATTCTTCCTGTTCTGGAAAACAAAAGAAAGCAACCTCCACCCCCACACCTCACACTCCAAAGCATCTTCAAGTCAGGGATCTTCAATTATGCTCTTCTGATGTTGCTTTGACTGTTATTTATTTATTTATACAAGGTTTCAGTATTATTTACTTGTACTGTGAATCTTAACCTTATATTTGTCCTTAAAAAGCATGCATATAACTTTATGCTGAGATAGTCTGATCCATGTCCAAGCACCTAGTCCTTGAAAGTATCTTTGACAAAATGAAAGATTTAAAGATGAAAGATTTAAAACTAATCCATTACATCACGCTAAAATGTACAAAAATAGGAATTTAGATGGGACATCCATGGTGAGGAGAGTAGAAGTAAGAATACTAGATGGGAAGAGAGCTCTTGAATAAATAATTTCAAATTAATAAATCTCAAATGAGTAAATTCCTCTGACAATCAGACTTAAAATTCAACTGCTGTTGAACTAATTTTTATTACTGATAACATGGGAGACAAATGCATGAGGAGATTATGCTCTAAAAATGATATTGAACTTAACATATTTGTTTTAAACTGAAGAAACCTAAAACAATAGAAAGTCATTTCAGAATCTGAGCCTGGATTTTTGTGTGGGATTTTTGTGCTCAGTGCCCAGGGCCTGGCCATAGCAATGTAGAAGGAAAAGTACTGAAATAAAGATTGCCTGCTCTAGATGTCTGAGCAGTTGGAGATCAGCTCTGCAACCCAGAATCCCACCACCCTCCCTGGTTTCTGCTGCCAGAGTACATTTTCTTGTTGCCACAAAAATTGCCAGCTGCTTTTTAGCTCTTGTTAAAATAGTGTCCTGCTTCAGTGCTGAGGGAGAGGTTAGGCAAGAGATAATGCTTCGAGTAGGAGGTCCCATTTTTCATGTCTTAAAAAAAGTTTATTTAACTTAATAAGACTTCTTCCCTTTCCATTATTTGTTCATGAAATGCGGCTGGACCAGGTGACCTCCAGAGGCCCCTTCCAACATCAACCATTCTGTGATTCCATGATTCTGTAGGCTTTAGTTCTGTCAAAGCAGGTATATCATTCATATTTGTTTATTCAGGACATAAAAGTAATTCAGGATTGACACTGACACTAAGGATTTGTTGTGGGCACTCCACACACTTTAAGCTGCTGATAATATTTCATTTTTTTCCTCCATCTTGTTTTTTCTGCAACAAGTTGACATGGAAACAACTAAACAATATTGTTATACCATACAAAAAATGATGCAGTTTTTCATGAAGGCACCTCATTGGATATACATGACCAACAGTCATTTAGGGCTAGTTTCTTCTCCAGATTATAAATACCTGTGCAATGCAATCTAAAGCGTGAGAAAAAGTAGAAGTTATTTGGTTTATTCTGAAGAGAACACCTAGATTTTTTTCCATCTCAACACCATTGAGGCTGTATTCCTGAATAAATATCCAATTACCCTAAAAAAAGATTAGACAGCTAGTTCACATGAAAACCTTGAACATATATACTTAAATATGGGAGGTGAAAATATGGGACCAAATTACTTCTGTTGGCTGTATAGGCAATTGTAAAGTATATTTTTAAAAAAATCTGCATTATCCTGAACAAAGTACCTGCTATGTGTCAGAAAAATGTAACTCAAGGATGCAATTTGCATTCTCTGTAGGGAACAAGCCAAGGTACAAACATCCTCTCTGAAAATCTACAAAAAGCTGGATGGCTGTTATTTGATAATTGGACCAAAAGACATATAACTGGTAAACTATAAGGAAGCACATACTGTACAAAATATCCTTGCTAATGCTTGAAGCACAATATTATTACCAGGCAAAGGAAAAACAAGTAAGCAAACAAAACACCTGCACTGTATGATAGCCATTCAATTTCTGAAATAAAAACACCTTAGGGCAAATATTTAAAACACAAATAATTTCTCAAGCTTTTGTTCAGGGGATGCATTATGTCAAACACTGTTCTCAATTAAAGAAAGTAAAATCTGAAAGTAATTTACATGTGCTATTTTTGATAGATGCTAATGACAGGGACATTGTCTTTTCTTTCAGAGTAATTTGTTTGATGCTATTTCAGCTCCTTGCTTTTAAAATGTCTTATCTAAAGTGAATACTCATTACTATAAGGCTATTTGCTATACCCAAGGTCAAATCTAGAAATAGGTCTTTGCAAGATTATTCTTAATGTCTGAAAATCTCTCCTTGTGCAAGCCAAATATCTGTGTTGGTCTTCATATAAGCCAATTTTCATATTTCCTAAATGTATATTTCTTCATTCATTCTTTCCTGGTGCTTTCTTCTTTCTGTCATGGTCATCTTTTGGTCAGCACCTATGTCCTCAGGATTCTCCACTTCTCATTTATGCAATTTCCTTTTTCCTATGACTTGGCTTGCATTTGATATATGCTGTGCAATCTGGAAATCAGTGCCCATGTATTCCTACCTGAAATGTGTCTCTGTTCTCCATCAAGGAATTGATGTTGGGTATTGAAACAAAGGCAATAAAGTTAAGAGGAATAAATGTATAGAAATGAAAATTGCCAGTGCTCACATAGAAATAAAACTGAAGAAATGCAATGCACTAAATTCAGTTTCCTCCAGAAAAGTGAATTATATCTTACTGACTATTCTGACACAAATTATATTTGAAACCAAAAGAAGTTTGAATAGAATAGTTTGAAAATCTGGATTATTATCATATGTCTGAAGAATATAAAATGCTTGAAAAGTCAGGAAGGGTAATCCAGGCAATCTCAATAGGCTATCCTGCATAAGATTTAGATTACATTAGGAAGAAAAGAGTAGAATACTGCATTGATCTACAAATATAAATAATGCCAGAATAATCTAATTTTATATATATATATATATATATATATATATATATATATATATATATATATATATATATATATATATACAATTATGTATCTCATATATATAGATATTATATTTCTGTCTCAGCTATATATCTATCTCAAGTGAGCCTCTAAAACAAGAAAATGCAGCAAACCTTGTCATCTGGACTTCAGCAATATGATATATTGGTGCCACATGAGAGTTCATGTCTCAAGGTGGAAAAATGGGGATTAATTAAAATATTATGGAATTGGTAAAGACCTGAAAATAATAGTGATAGCACCTGGTCCATTGGGAGAAATACAGAGTGAAATGTTAACAGTGATGATAACAGTGGAGTTTCTTAAGATTACCATTGAGACACAATTTTTTCAGTAAGAATTTAAATATAATATAGAGGAAAACTCTGAGAAAATTTCTGCCTAAGTTGGAAGCACCGTTTATATGTAAGACAATAGGAATATTACTTTCCTTGAGGACTGGAGCAGTGACAATGTGATGAAAATTAATGATGTTGAACAAAGGACTGAGACAGATCTACAAGGAACATGCTTTGCTATAAACTGAGACTTTTTCTGCTGGAAATGAAAATATTGGAAAAAGATTTGGTATGAAGATTAATCTGATGAATACCAAAGTGCAATCTGAAAGTTATTAAAGGAAAGAATTTTATTAAAATCTTGTATTCTATTAAATACTAATATGAGGCATTGTACTCATAAGATATCATCTAGAGTCCTGTGTGTACTCCTGCTCATTCTTATTTTTAAAAAATTAATTTTATAAGGAAAAGATGCAGAAATGGCTTTTAACAAAATCAGGAGAATGAAGGAAATTCTATTTTGTGAGAGGAGGGTAAATTAATTTAATTTACCAATCCTACCAAAATTGAGGTTAGAAGAAGAAATATAATTACAATACAAAGACATCAGGGGAATAAGCACTGGGGAGAGTGAAGATGTTAAGCTAAAGGGTGGTGTTGAATGAGAACAAGCATTTTCCCCTGATCAAGAATAAATTTATTCTGGAATTTTAGGAGATGTTTTTTCAGTAAGCATAATTCCAGTATATCCTTGCAGTAGAAGCAGAAGCAACTGAAAATCTAATTAATTTCCATGTAATTCCTGACAGATTTTTTTGATGCATGTACCTGTAATACAAAGGAACTGTATTCAGCAATCTGTGGGATGATTTAAAAGCCTGTGATCATGATAAACATATAGAAAAATTACCACTTTCAATTAAATATTATATATTTAGTTAGATCTGTAGCAGAATAAATATTGATATTAGGAGTACCACAATGACTTCATCACAGTTTAGATACTGGAAGACAAAACCTTTGCTGAATGTAATGCTAGGTTTTGAACCAAATAATGACCATTTAAATTTTTTATAAAAGCTTCTTTGATTTCTTATTCTCAGAAGACAGTAAACCTTAATATTTATTTTATAGCATTCCAGTATGTCTGCAGTCCTTGCCTTGCCACCATTTAAATTAGCATAGATTATTCTAAAATATTCTTAATATATGCTGTTTACAGGAATTAGGCTTTATAATGAAAGGCTAATTTTAAAACAACTAAGATTACTGTCATGAGCTATGTATACTGATTTTCCTAGATAAATTGCCAAAGTTGTTATTTGGAGACTGCATTAAAAACCTATATTGTTAGTAAACAATGATTGAAAAATAATTACATGTGTGCTATGCATGGGAAAAATAATCTGGTATTTATTACTCTGCAGGCTGATGGAATTGAGTAGGATAAATGAATGTGTTGAATAAAATATCACATAGCAGAAAAATATTCAAAGCAAATCTCTACTAATATTAACCTTCTTGAAGACAAATTATTCTGGAAAGAAATAAGTAAAAGAACTTACTAACTAGCTATCTCAAAATTTTCATTATGGAACTCAACATTTTAAGTGTTTTTTGCTGCTTCCTTACTTCCTTACTCAAAATGATAACTTAGTGTCATACAAAAAAAATTTATTTTCATTTCTCAAACAAAAATTCCCTATTTCTATTGATGAAGGGGTTACATAAAGATACAAACTCAGCAGATCCCTACTGCCTGACATTCATGAAGCTTCACTCTACCTCAATTTTGACACTTAAGTTACAGGAGCCAGTCTCCTGTGCTGTCCTTATTTGACAGAAGGCTTGCCTAAAGTTGGAATTACCTCACTCATTCTTTCTTTTGACAATCAAGTGGCAAAAAATGAATGGGGAAAAGTCAGATGCGAGGTGTTGATTCAGCAGAATGCTAAATTATATCCCAAAATGCTTTACCAAGTAAGACACAAATCCCCTAAGTTATTTAGAACCCAAAGTGCCCTTGAAATCCCTGGGAATTGCAGAGTCACCTTCCTTTATGGAGTTCTACCTTATGACAGTGCAAAGAGATAAAATACTTTAACAGAAGGCTGAATTGCCTTAGAGTTATGTGGCTCCCAAATGTAACAGATCTGTAAAGCTCCTTAACATAAATGGCTTAAGGGAGCTGGTGAATGAACTTCTTCTACATAAAAAATTAGGGCTGTAGGTACACCAAGGCAGATGCTGTGCATTGCTTGATAGTATTTAGATAACTGAAAAATATGTCTTAGAAGATGCAAACTTTAGAGCTGGAAGCATAGATTTTAAAATATTTGCGGTAAATTAAATTGGGGATTGTTTTCAGTTGGTTTTGGTTCATTCTTTTGTAGTCATCATGAATACAATTTTAAAAAAATACAGGGTTTGGTAAACTTACTCATGAACCTTTATCTAAGAGGCTGAGACTCTGGTAATCACAGCTTAACCAACCCATTTCATGATTTACTTGTCAATGATATTCAAAATGTGTAACACCAAGTGCAAATACCATCAGTAAAATCAGTTTAGAGGTGGGCATTCATAGCACATAGAGTATATACAGTGATAGCTGGAAACAACTGGCTTTTATCAGACACCACATTATTTTTAAGTGTATTTGAGAAGTAGTTAGTTTATTTACTGGTTTCTAAGAACTGGTGAGTCAAAGGAAAAAAGTCAATGTAATAAACAGCATTGATTACACTTTATGGTTATATATAGTAGTTAATAATTAACCCAGACACCAAGTGTGAAAATCAGGCATAAGTTTATTAAATATGCAGAAAGCCTAAAAATACAACAAAATCTTCTATAAAACAACATATTGAAAGTTTATCGAAAAACAAATTAAGAATATTTAAAATCCAGTATAACATAACACTAGATGTATTACTTATAGCATAAGTACACCAGCAATACCTTAGTAAAGGAAATATCCAACACAGCTCCCCATTCAAAATTTTGGTCAAGTTTTTCCCCTAAATAAGTATTTTTCTTTTATTGGTTGAAAGGCAGCACTGTAGCCACATGTAGTAGACTAAAAACAAATCATTTTTACAATATAAGGTGTCAAGGTGAAGTACATGCCACAGCTTCTTACAATACCTGTGAACACTGGACATGTTTTTCATCGTCACAATTATGCTCAGATTTGCCTTCAAAAGAGAAAAATATCCTCTTTATATTCTTACCTCTTGTTTCTCCCACTGGAGTATTTTGGTATCTGCAAAGGCCCAGAATAAAGTGAAAAAAGATGATACTGATTACTGATGGATAATTTCTGTTTATATTTTTCAGTGTGCTGGGTGCTCTACACCACTGAAAATAAACTACTGAAGGGATTGTCATAGAGATTTGGTTATTCCTATGGTAATGCCCCAAAAATGCCAGACAGGACAGAATTTCCAGTTTGCATTTTAGCACACATGCTTTCCTACCTTAGGCTGTGGGCAGGTTACTGTGGTTTTATTTAAACAATTTAATTGCATCTCCTGATCACTGATGTTCCTGAAAGCAGAGTTGCCAGCTGTGGGCTTCTTGCTGGTCTATTGCTTTTCAAATAAAATGCATTTTTTAAAATTATCTTGGTAGTAGTGCCTGATAATTTTAGATGTACTGTCTAAACTACCAATACAACTCCAGTCCTGTTGAAAATATTCTAAAAATAATTTTCTCTCACGAGTTACTGACAAGCTGGGGTGGGGGGTTCCAGTCCGAATTTGAGGTATATATTTGAGGTATAAACCTCAAATAATCCTCCTTGGATGACTTGCATCCCACAGTCCCCACAGTGTCCCCACAGTCTGAGCTGCCTTTCACTATTGCCTGACAGATGGACCCAAGCAACACATTACAAAATATTTCTTATTCTCACAGAAAGATAATGAAATTTAAACCTGGTGTTTCTATCAAAGGAGAAGAACATTCTTTAAAGGGCTTCTATTTTTTAGTTTTGTTGAAACAGGTAACTATGGAATTATCTACATTATATGATACATGCAATTTGGAGGACAATCTTTCTTAAAGCTAACTTGTGATGTGCTATAATCTTTTGGATGGAATGACTTTTGAGTTATAAACAGAAGAATTAACTAAAGCATTGTAGACACTGTATAAAAATTTTGAAATAGCTAAAATGTACCTTTGCTTTTTCTCTAAAATAAAGTGTTTTTCTGCAACCAAGCAGTACAGTTAAAAAAAGATATTTCTGTTCAATACCGAGGTACATATCCTGCAAAATAGCAATGAAGTGGAAAAACAGGAGGATATTTCTTTCAGGTCAGGCATATCTATTGTTACAGATCTGTCCCAATTAAGGCCTCCTAAAGTATCCAAACTGTAGTTTTCAAAAGTGTTTTTATTTTCTCAGCAGAAAGATACAGTCATTTCATCAGTAAATTTGATACCAAGGGAGATAAAATGAATAATCTACTGAAGAGTCTTCTCCATTGACTGTAAAATTGGACATTATCAACTTACTCAAACTTAAACATCTTATTACTAGATATATATATCTACATAATTATTGATCTGTAATTATATATATGAGTTTATGTTTATGAGTAGATATATTACTAACATATAATTTATTGGAAATTTCTAATAGTTAAAAATCGAATTCTTTCAGTAAAAATCATATAAACTTTAAATAGGAAAGAAAAAAACAAAAGATTGTATTGAGGTGTGCTTTCTTAAGTTCTTTTCCTTATAAAGACTTAGTACTCTCACAACATAGATCTTTGGATCAAATGCAATAGGTATAAAAGGGTTTGAAAAGTGACAAATGGCAATCTAATAAAATGCCCTCTTCTCTTTGTATTAGAAGTCATATCATGATACACACACTCCAGATAATCAGCTATATTAGATTAATATCACACATCAATGCTGAAAGTATTTTTACTTAACTTTTAAGGAAGATGAAAACATCTGACATGGGTTACTTTTACACCAAACAAAATATTGCTCCCTGTTTCAAGTTGTGGTAACTCTTGATGGGCTGTAAATATGGTTACATAATTATCACTTCATGTTGTAGAGTGTTGCTTGAAATGACAACCACAAAGGGAGTCTGCAAGGAAATTTATGAGGTTAGCCTTACCAGAAAGGTGCTGGCCTGGGACTTTTGAGTTTTTGGTTCAGTTCCAGTTTCTGATATGTCCTTAACTGTGTGGTCTTTGGCCTCAGCTGTGGAAATGGAGATGATACTTTTCTGTCGCCATTGGATTCTGTAACAATAAATGGACTAATGTTTGGAAAGCGTGGAAATAATGCATTGATGGTGGCCATGAAAGTAATAAATAGAATGTCAGTTTGTTAGAAAATTATTCAGCTCTAATCAAAACAAATATCTACATGAAAACCAGGAAGCAAAAAATTCAAAATGTTTTGTGTGTGGTCTAAAGAACATAGACAGCATAGATAGATTTAATTTGGTTTTATATTGCTATCACAGATTATATAGTTATTATAATCCTTTGTTCTATCTAATACAGAAAAAAGAGATGCCTTTGTTTTGTATAACAGTGATGATAACAATCAAGTTATTTAACTGGCGTACCTATTTTAGCAAAGAAATACAAACTTGGTTCACTTTAAAGACCTGAAAGCAAAAGATCCTTGAGAGAATTAAAATGTTTCTTCACATTATGCATAGTTTATACATAAAACTGCAGGGGATACTTGTTTAAGCGTGTTGCCATAAAAGACTTGAACAGAGGGAAAGGACTGAACATTTAAAACAGGGAACATATTTTATGCAAAAAGTGAATAATTGAGCCACGATTTAGCAAAGATATACTTCTAACAAAATGATACATAGCATATTTCAAGTAAGGTTTGCTATGTATTTCAAGTAAAGTTATCCCTTTCACATGACAAAGGCCAGAATGACACAGAAAAATTACCCCATGTTTCTGTAAAAGCAAAAGTACCAAACTTTCACAAAGAAATACAGGCAATTTTCTTGTCCATGAGCATCAGAAATGATGAAGCCTATTTCCTGCAATTCTGCATCTTGTGATTGATTGACTTCCATTGTTGGCTCAAGTATTTATGATGTGTCTCTGGCTGTGTCTAGGTGACATCTGACCCAGCAACCAAAAGGGCTCAAGGATTGCAGGCAGGGGTTCATCCTTAGCCTCTGTCAGGGCTATGTGCTTTCTTCACACTGTCATCCACACAGATGAAATCTTCTTATGTATCCCAAAGAGCTCTCATGACCCAGGAATCAAAACTCCAGGGTTATGTGCCAGTGTGCATCAGAGATCAGCTGAGATGTATCTAAGGTATGAACCTTCATGAAGAGGGTATTTGTGCCTGCCTCAGCTTTTCCATCAGAGAGGCTCTTCCTCCTTTCTCCATTTCCTACATTTACAAAGCCCAGAAACAGTATCTTTTTAAAAACCTTTTCAACATTTTTGTTGACGCTAGGATTGGAATTAAAAATTTACTGGGGACAGCACAAAAGTTTTATACACACACACACACACACACACACACATATATAGACACACAGCTTCACATATAGGTCTAACAAAAAACCCCCTCCATGTTGGTCCATCCAGGAAACTGGTCTTACAACTGAGCAATATGCAGAAATGGAGTAGAATAGACCATGCAAATTCTGGTATCTTACTGATTGAGAAAGGTATGGGCATGTAGTTATATCTGTGTCAGAGAAAGTCCCTGCAGGAAGTATTGAGTCTAGAGACAGATTTTACTTGCACTTATGTAAAAAAAATAAACTAAAAAAATCATCTACTGTGAAATTGTTCAGATGAAATTCTTCAATGTCCCATTGATGGATAAAATTGATTTTAGGCTTTGTATCACAAAGATGACAAAAGAAACACTTGATTATGTTTAAATTAGGGATGCTTATGATTTGATTGGAGTGATGGAGTGCATATTGTGGATATTTACTCAATTTCACCATTTCTTACTTAGATGCAGATTTGTCTATTTACAAGAAACGCTGTGATTTCTAAATCAAATACTCAATTAAATAGTAGTTAACAATTCTGGGAAAGACAAGTGCTAAAGTAATGAAATTCCATGAAAGATGGATAGAATGTTTGCAAGCACTTGTTAACATTGTTGAAACTATAGAAGTTTCATATGTTTGTCATAGAGACCTACCAATGGGTCAATAATTTCCTGCTAGTTCATAATTTCCTGGAAGGAGTATTCCTTGTGTTATGACATTTATTTATTTATTTGTTTGTTTGTTTGTTTATTTATCAAGAATTCTCAAGAAGGTAGACAAATGAAATTATATCAAATAGAATATAAGCCTTCCTTCCCATGTATTTTAACTCTAGAAATTATTGCAGGTAAAAAACTTGTAAATGCTTGTAGACGAAAGGAGACAAAGAGTAAACTCTCTGAGAAACTGCACATCTGGAATAACAAATAAGAATTCTGCTAGTTTGGCTCTAGTCCTGATATTTAAATCCTCTCTGGTAAATGCAGTTAGGTTTTATTACTGTCAAAGGAAGGTTCTGAGGAAGTACTTGAGTCTACAATGAGGATTTGGTCCACATAATCTAAAGCAGAATATTAAGTGGAGAAATAACAGAAGAGTTTGAAAGTGTGGTGTGAAAAGTGTTCTTCATTCTCCTAATCTAACACACATTGTAAATTCTAATCAGTTTTAATAGGAAGTGAGTTAGTGAAATACCTAACATGTTAAACATTGTGCTAAAGTGGTTTAGCACTATTTTCCATTTTAATATTTTTCTTTCTGCTGGGGGAAGAAGAGTTAAAGTCTAAAGCAGGAAACCTATTTTATTTCTGTTCAGAAAACATTCAAGGCCCTTTCCCCAAAAAGGAAGGAGGTGAAGATGAAAATTTGTCAATTCCCATGAAATTAAGGAGTGGGCAATATATTGTCACAGCCCTGTTCTAACTAGATTTTAGTGAGGTTAGTCCCTGAGATAAAGACAGGGAGTGTGTTTGCATAGGTCATGATGGATTAACTTCTCTCAAAGGTCAGTGAAAAAGCTGAATTAGGGAAAGTATGATAAATTGAAACCTAACTGATTTAATAGATAGCCCCTATGATGATACAGTTTGTTGCCAAGTTTAAGAAGAATGTGCTGAGGCCATATATTTTAAGGGAAGTTCTTCACCTAGAATTACAATCTGGCTGTCCATCTTCTTTTGCATTGTTTCCCTAATGAATTCACTCATCATGTGTGGTACTAAGAACAGTTATATAGAAAGACCACAAAATGTAACTCAATACAGAATTAGTATTACACATAAAACTTTAAGATACAAGAATCTAGGATTGGACTCAGTGCAAGCTTCTGTAGTTATCTAAATTTGAAAATAACACACTTTTCTGTTCTTCTGAATGTCAGATTAAGATGCCTAGATTTAGCTGTATACATGCTAAACAGGTGTCAAAATCAATTGAAGTCTACAATTTAATCAAGTATCCTCAGCTGGAGTATCTTATTACATCTGAGTTATCCTGAGGTAGCCTATTAGATCTTAGGGTGACCTTAACTAACCTCCAGTCTTCACCTCAAGAAATCAAAGAATGGCCCATACATCATCAGCAAAACCTGATAGCCTTAAGTGGATATTTTGAAAACTAACAGATATCTCAGATATTGCTCTATTTAAACATCAGCCTTTCACATTGAGCAGGAATATGTCAAGAAATAAGTTTAGGGTCTGAATCATCAGGTTTTCTGCTCAAATGCCTTACACATTTCTTATGCTGAGGATGCCTAATGCAGATTGACAGGATCTGGTTCCAGAAAATGTTGCAGTTCCTGCTTTTCTTTTTTCGTAAAGGTGGACAGAGAAAAGGAAAGCTTTCTTCTTCAGTATGGTCTTCAGTATGTAGTTAGTTGGGTCTCCTGATTCCTACCACTATGCCCTGACCTCCAACAGACCATGGTGTACTCCCCATCCACTTTAGGATATAATGCATAATGAAACATTATGGTAGCCAGAGAGATTCAGTATTGCCATTAGGGAGCTCATCTGGCCCTTATTCCAGATATGGCAATTTATATTGCTAATTATGACAGAATAAAACACCCTTTCTACTTTTCCCTTTGAAAGAAAATGTCCACAGCTACAGGAAACTGTTGCTGATGTATATTATGAACTCTGAAGAGACAGAGGAAGAATAACATCTAAGGTGATATTCATTGACCAAATTTATAGAGCAGGTATATGCATCAAAGTCGGTTACCTGAAGTTGTCTTTGCTGTCATTAGGAAGAAATATATTGGTCTAAGGCATAGTTCATCACCTAATAAAATATTTATGTATAAAAAGATGATGATAGGTAAGTCGTTCCCAAAATAAGATCCAGTCCATCTAACATTAGAAATCTAAGTCAGGGAATAATTCCTCCCTCTGGAAGCATTAAAGAGAAGCCATAAGACTGAGTTTCCAAGGAATGAATTATTGTCTTCAACAGTCTTAGGCCCCTAAAATCAAGGCACAAGTTAAGAAATATTATTCTCCCCATTCCTGCTTCTTAATGGAATCCATTTAGATGGGAAACAAATAGTGAAATTTTAAATTGGGACAGCTCCAAGCATGTTCATAAGCATAATTCTGTTTCTTTGGAAATTCAGTGAAATAGTAAATAGAGGGCTTTCCCTGTGATAATTGTTTTGGGAACAGTTTTGGACTCAGTTCTTACTTAGGCTTCTATTAGCTGTGCCTTGCTCTCTCAATACACTGCAGCAGGAGCTTACTGACTACTGCAGGATTCTAGATGACTGACTGCCTAAAATATGAGATCTTGATTTTAGGTGTTGATGCCCTTGACTGGCTGTATTTCCAGTGTAAGGAAAGTTATATGAAAAGTCCAGTCACGGAGGAAAAAAATATGAGACTATTACATACAAGTGAAAACAGGAGGCTCGCATAAAGCACAGCTTTACTATAAATTTTATTATCATATCAAGTAGAGTGTTTTGTCCCCTGAAAATATGAATAAAGGTATCAGCTTCTTCCTCTGGCAGTTACTCGAGAGTTTGATGATGGAACACTGACTTTTTATATATAAGGTCCTTTTGGATGGTTTCTTCAAAGAGTCAGTTGCTTGTCAGTGTACCAAGATTTGCAATAAATTGCTGTTTCCATGCCAGTCTGTTTCTGTGATGGGTGCCTTCTATGTGCACACTTGCACAATGAGCTGAACCATACAAATTTTCTCTGCCTATTGTATTTTAATGACTCCTATGAGCTGGAGCTTCAGTGTAGGTTTGAGGCTGTTTGTTGCCACAGGTTGGCTATTTCTGTAAGACAATATGAGCAACTGATGATCAATTAATATTTACTTGGCTGTGTATTTTGCCACCTCACACCTACTTGAAGAATACTAAAACCAGTCTTGACTTGCACACTTGTATTCTGCAAATAGTGCATTTTGTTTTTCAAAATACCCAACACTGTCTTACAAAAGTGAGGAAATAGTCCATCTCCCCAACTCACAAGTGTAATAAAATGATAGATTGAACTCCCTTTGGTTTTTTTTTTTTCATGTTTGCAAATTTTTTCTCCAAATAACTCTGCAGTTAGGAGACTCTTAGTAATAGATGATCTCTTCTATAAAGGTGCCTAGATATTAGATTCACCCATTTTTCTCTTAATTCTCAGTATGGAGCTCTGACCTGATAAATTAATTTTTTCTAGATCTTGACTGGCAATTCATTGTGTACCCTCGAGGTTATAGCCGTTGTGGTGACACAAATGAAAATCACAAGCTTCCAGAGCAGCTAGACCAAAACATCTGTCCAAGTAATACAGGAAATTATCCATCTCCTCTTGTTTCTACTAGTTCTGGGTAAATTCCTGAGCAGAATTTTACTTCTAACACCTGGAGTGCATTTGTAACATTAGATATGGCTCCGTTCCAACAGTACAAATACATCATCTTAGAGAAGTTCATGCAGCTAATGTAACTGCTTCTGATAATAAAAATGTATCCATGTTTTTATTGGAACCATTTGTGTATACAACGTTCATTCTGTTGATGTTGAGATTAACTATACTGTTATTTAGTGCCTTGGAAATGTTTTCTTTCACACTATGTAATAACCTTTTGGTTGATTTGGCCCCAAAGGAAGATTTAGCCCTAAGTGTATACTTGGAAAAAAATAACATCTGTTCCTGTAAAAATAAATTTGAGAAAAGGCAATTAAATAACAGAATATTTGTGACTATTTAACTCCATGAGGAATTCCCGATAGGATCAGAACCTCTGTGACATAAAATTATGATGATATATACAGTCTTTAACCAGGAATTTCATAAAGACTTAGAGTATGAGTCTCAATAAAGAACATTTCAAAGTAACATTCATTTAAACAAGTTAATTAGAGAAACAAGGAAGAATTGAAATATCATAGCAGGAAGAAAGATTATTCATCTTCACAGAAATGATGATTTACAAAGAGCATCAGATCCTCCTGACAAATGAACTCAGAAATGGGTGTCTGACTTGCTGAGGAACTGATTCATGCTTTTTAAAAATATGTAAAACTTTGAAAATACTTTCATTTCTAAGCTTACCTAATATAATTAAAGCACCTATGAAACTGAAATTTGTATCAAAAAATGGAATAGGTGACCATTTTTGTCTCATGGAATTTGCACTTGCATTCAGTGGTAAGAGGAGATAAATTTTAGTGTATTGTGAAGAACTCTGACCCTGTCACTGAACATGAAATTTATACAAAATGTTGCTTTTTACAGCTATAGTTCAATCTACTAGATTCCTTATCCTAATTTAGATTTCAACAAAACAGGTTCTGAACAGAAGTGTTTACTGTGATCTCAGTTTTGCAACATATTACACATATGATTAACTTCAAGCATATAAACCACTCATGCTGCATATAAACACACCAATGTGTGTATGTCAGATAAAAACCTGAATGAGTACAGTGGGACAGGTTCTTAGTTAAGTTTGGCACAATATATTTGCATATAATATATATTGTAGGTATATTTATGTTCATAAATACATGTCCTGAGCTAAAGTCTTTCCCAGCTAGTTGAAAAAGAAGCATATTATAGAATCACAGCTATTGAGTATCTCTTTCCCATCTTTGCTATTTAATTCCCTCTTGTTTATAAGGAATAGAAGACTTACATGGGCCTAAAAAGTTGAAATTTCTAAAGTGAATGTTAGATTTATTCTCTTCAAGAAAGTGTTCAAATCATGGGGTAGGAGATGAGATTTAGCTATCTAAGCATAGCTCACTAGTACCACTTTTGGTGTATGGGCATGACTTCTGTAGGTCTTACATCTTTTGTAATGCCTGTGAATATCTCAGACAAAATATATCACTTCAAATTGCAAGATACCTATGATTATATCAATTAAAGCAAGACAGATCCAGAGATATAGAAAACTTAGAAGACAGATGATGAGGAACAAGCACCTCAAATTAATTGTGGGTGATCTCAAGCAAGAGCCATCTGTGTTGCATATGCTTATCCTACTTAGATGTTTATATGATGTATATCATTAATGTCTAGATGATACAGAAAATAGTATTCAGTGCAAGAGTCAGTCCTGAAACAGGCAAAATAAAGCTGTGCTTCCATGGGTCAATCTGCAGCCAAGACTCTTGTTCCTTCTCTCTACTTTCTTGCACCTGTGTCCTTCCATTTTCTCTTCTGCTTTTGCAGTTTCACCTTTTCCTCCACTCCAAGGATGTGCAGCCACTGCCAGGGTTTGCTCAAAATTACTAATTCAGTTGAGAAAAAGAATCTAGTTTTGATTTATTTTTCAATTGGTTTAGAGGGGTAAGAAAATGCACAGAGAAGAGCAAAACTGGTCAGATACAGTGGCTTAAGTGGACAAAGGAAAGGAAAAGGAAAAAAAGAAGAGAGCAGGATGGGAGAGAGAAGGACAAAGGACAGAAAAAAGGAAGGAACTGGGTTCAGGAAGCAGGAACAGTAATTCCACTTTTGTTGTCAATAACTCATGTACCTAGATCTTCTGCACATAAAATCAGCTCCTTTTTTCAATCTATTTTGTGAAACTTAGTATTCATTGTCAAAGTAGAAGGAGAAATGAGATTTGTTTACAACTCATTGAGGAAACGTTAATTAGTTGTAGGTGTAGAAGAGAGGATTACTGGCGACCCGCCTCGCCCTGATAAGTCAGAGTTGTACTAATTACCAAAGAAGAGGAGCAGCCTTGCCCTTAATGGGTCACAGCTGGGACTAATAAAGATGAGTGTGATATAAAGGGATGGGGAGAAACAAAACCAAATAATCTTGGAGGAAGAGGATCTGAGGTAGAGGACTTCTGAGGAAGAAGGACTGAGCCAGAGAAGAATGAAACAGGGGAGAAGGTTACTGCAGTGAAAGATCTGCTGTGGGGTCAGTCTGGGTCTGATGGAGTCAGAGCTGCTGCTGGAGCTGCACTCACAGCTGAGCTGGTGCAAGCTGTGTTCAGAGCCTGCAAACCAGCACTTGCAGTCACAGCCCAGGAGGAAACAGCCACAGTCAGAGTCTGCAGTGGGACCCTGCAGCAGGAGCTTGCTGTGGTCAGTCAGGATGGCAAAGCTGTAAAGGAGAATAAACAGACGCTTTTCATATTGTTGAATCAGAGTCTGAGTCTTGGCTCATTTCTACCCCTAATGAGAGGTCTGCTGCAACAATTAGTGCTAAATTACAGGAGGTGTTATCTAATCTGATGAAGAGATATCCCTAAATGAGTAACATAATGTTTACTTTAATTAAGAAGAATAAGCAAACTGTCTCTTGAATAAGGAGGAAATAAAAGTTTAAGGTAGAAAGATTAAATTTGTCTGGACCCTTGGAGGATTTAAAAAGTGAGATTGGTTACAACAATTCAGCAAGAAAATCTAATCTATAGTTAATTCAAAAAGTGTTAGTACAGAAAGTGGGAATGCCTCGAAGCCATGAAAACTGGTGGAAAGTCAGAGGGATAAAGGTGAAACAGAGTACCTTTCATATATGTTTGTAACATTCTGATGTGTTTTAAATGTTGTGGTTATTATTTACTTGTGATATTAATTTAGTTTTAATTAGGAATAATTTTACTGTCATTTCATAATAGTGTTTCTAAAACAAGAATCTGAAAAATGGATTGATACTTCTTTGACATTTTACCCAGTAATTGCAGTGAAGGTTATTTAAACAAATAACTTTCAAGTAACTTTATCTAGTGGAGTTTCCACAGAAATCAAAGAGTTCTTTAATAGAATTCCCCTATTTCTCTTGCATTGGTTGGAGAACAGCATATCTGGAAGGTCAGAAAACCAGCAATAACTATGAAAACAGAGTAGCATCAAGGGGATGTTGGGCTTAACATTTGAAAGCAAAGGGTCCTCTAGCAGCTTGCTTCAGACTTTTTCTTTCTCAAATTCAGAGAAGAAATGGAACATAGAGTTTGGAAATACTGGGATGAAGATTAACAAGTGGGAACAAGTTGTCATTCAGCTTAGTGGTCAATATTTATTAAACCTCAGTGTAGATGCTGTCTTAAACTCTGAAAAGAGGTCTTCTGATTCTCAGGCAACTGACATCTTGGCTTTGCTATGAAAGCCTGGGAATTGTACCAAATTCCCAGGAACAGCACTTACACCCATTGTGAGGGAAGCCAACAACCTTAAGATCATTATTCTTTTTCATTAACTGCAGCAAGAAATATCTGCCAAGGACTTTATTACAAAGAATTGTGTGCCTTGCATGGATTTCAGACTATCTAGCACATTTTTACTTATTGAAACAATTTTCTGTTGCAAGTGTTGAATGTTATTCAAGATTTCTTCAATGGACCAAGCCAATGATATCTAAGAATTCCAGGCTGAAAACCAAGGCTGATGTTTGCACAATTCTGACACTCGTAAACCTTTCAGAAAATAAAATAATTTCTTCTGGCTATAAAACTTCCAGGCATTCTGGTACTAAATCCTGGAGGAGCTACACATCATCACAAATTCTGTTAGTCCTTCCTGTAAATGGAAGTCAGCTGCAGCTCAGCATAACTTCTCCAATATAAAAATGTATTTGTATTGCTGATTTGGAAGAGAAATGAAAGTGGAAACAAGCAAAACAAAGCAGCATGTGTGCTTTCCTTAAAGAGGATGAGAGAACAGACCTGTGAACAATGCATTTATGACAGGTGTTAGTAACATCACTTAGAATACTATTGAACACACTGATGCAAAGAAAAAATTGTTAGAAAGGAATATATACAGATATATTTTTTTCTTTTATGTAGAAAAGAAGAGGTTTTATTATTACTGCTTAATGAATATTTCTTCAAATCTATGGCTACATGTTTAAAGATTTGGGTAATGCTGTTTAATGGACTTAGATGAAAATTAGTTTAATGTTTAGAAAATTTCTTTCAAGTACTATACACAGTCTAAATAAATACCTGCAATATTTTCTGGCAATTCTGTATCTATCTAAAATTTATTTTACATATATAAAGAAATTTAAACACTTTAAAGGTTTTTGTCTTTTTTAGGAGAAACTAACATCTGTGATTGTGATTATAATTTAATTTTACTCAATTAAGAAGATCAAAAACTAAAAATGTTTCCATCTGTTAGGGAAGGTAGTGGTATGTTTTATTTATATTCCTTCTTATTCTTTAATACTTTATTTTGTTCATTTACTGATGTAATTTTTCACCAATTGCAGTTTCTATACATATGCCAAGGTCCAATGTTTTTACAATTTATAAGTCAGCCCAATATACCAATAAGACATATAAGCTGTTTTTTGCATTATAGAACTAATTGATTATCTCTTGGTTGTTAAACCTTGTATCAATGGATACCTCCATTCCTTAGGACTGCATTCTGAAGCTAAAAGGACTACAATCTTTTGTAGCTTCACAATCCAGTTAATTATATTTCAAATCAGCTAATGATTTTTATGATTTTTTAACATGATTATTTGGTTGTGGGTTTGTTGTCTCCCCCTCCCCCCATATTGTGACTCCACATAAATTTCTGATGTATTTTAACTTTTTTAGTGTCTAAAAGTGTGAAAGTATATAGTGCTTCTCAAAGGGCTTAAATTAAAAAGAACCACTCTGTGTTCTCAGCTTGATCTTTGGACTATTTATCCTTTTCATTCTAAACAGTCTGTTGATACAAAGCAGAAATAACTGAAAGCACAAAGAATTTAGCACAATGCTGTGGCTTTTTTCTAGATGTGTTACTTAAATGCTGGTACTCCTGTGTTTCCACAGCAGCCCAAACTGGTGTGAGCACTGGTTGCTGCAGTTCCATCCTCTGCTGCATCTCTCATTGATGTGTTCCACCTTCCTTCCTGACCTGCCTTTGGGGTTTCTGGGCCCTTCATTTGCCTGTCTTGTGTTCAGTGACACAGAAAACCACAATTTGGGTCTCAGAAGGAAACAGTGGTAACTGAATTGAGTCCCAGAAAAGATGTATCGACTCATACTTGAGGTTTTGGTTGGTGTGAAATTACAACAGCTGCAGCTATAGACTCATAGTCTGCATCTGGCCCTTCCTGGTTGCTCCTCTCATTGCTCTTTTCTCTTAAATTTTTGACTCTGTGGGGATCTAAAGTCAGTTTAAAAGGACTCTGCCATTAGAGAGACTTATCTAAATCTCCCAAACTGTGGTAAGAATTTAGCCTAGGAAATTAAATGGTGACTTATATAGCAGGATATCAAATGTAGTGTTGATGAGCAGACTAGTTCATTTCATTCAAAGGAGATAGCTTGTGGAATCACTGATATTTATTTTATCATTTTTTTTTGTGGCATACCATAATCACCACAAAAACTCACTGAGCTGCTCGTGTTATTTAAAGGGCAAAAAAGTGCACATATACAGTTATTTAAAACCATACACACAAGCACACCCATACACATTTGTTTTTACATATAAATAACTATATGCACATAAAGATATATATTAATACAGTGAACAGTTGTTGTCTCAATACTCATTGCACCTGAACTGTGCCTGAACTGTGTCTGCAGTTCTTGGTGTTTGAGGACAAAGAAAGTAACTTCTCACAGTGTATTGGGTTTGCCTTTGAAATAAAAGCACAGAACTATTGACAAAAGGCTCACCTAACAGCAGAGCTGAGATTAGGTGCTGAGGGTTATTGTCTTCCTCTAGTCTCAAAGCTATGTGAAATGTCAGTTAATTGAAAATGGTAATTGTTCCACACAACAACATCAACTGTTTCATTCCAGGAAATGTGCTGCTCTTAAATTAATAGCCATCGATCCAGAGGTATTTCATGATCCTTCTCCATCGTTTTCTCAAATTATCCAGCTATCAGTCCTTGGGAGAAAACCTATTTCACCATTTTTATTGACCATTCTTTACTGAGTGACCTGGCTTCCTGTTCAGATAGACTAAAATAGGTCTATCCATCTGAATGTTTGTCAGGCACTCTGAGACACCTAACTTTCAAAACACCTACTACTTTTTGCTATAAATACTCAGAATGAAAACCATTAAGTAACAGTGCAAAGCAGTTACATGGTTATTACTGATTAATACAATGAAGTACACTCCCATGCTGGCAAATTGCTTTTGTGGTAGTAAAAATAGTTCCTTTCAATAGTACATTTCAGTAAAATTTAAATTCCTGTTCGATTTCTTATGAAGGAGTGCCAGTTATTTGGGTTTCTTTGTTCACTGAAGGAATATACTTTTTTTACAACCTCTTTGAATAACAAATAACAATATATCTTCGTTATTGCACAGAGAACAATTGTAAAGGCTGTTGCACTGCTTACCTGTTCCTTTGAAAGCTTAGTAGAGAAATTAAATGGTGCAAAGGTGTTTCATTGAGGAGACAGTTTTCCTTCCTTTTGTAGTCATTAAAAAAATAAAAAAATACCATTTAGATAAGCAGTTGAAAGCATTTATTGAGATACAACTCGTAATGCTTTCTGTGTTTGCAGTTCAGTAAATTATTGTAATTTTGCAATTTTAATTTTGCAAATTTAGTTTTGAAATAAATTGTAAATGCTATCAATTAATAATTTTGTAAGATTAGTCATATTTTTTCAAAGCTTTCATTTCCATTTTAACTTGAAACAGTTTCACCTTCACTGATATAGTAATAAACTGTTATCTATTTATTCATAATGTTTAGATTCCAAAGTGAAATTTACATATAAAGAATGATAGCAAAAGTGTACAGAAATATAAAGGTTTAAATTAAATGTATATTAATATCAGTTGTGCAGTAGCCTAGAAAATGCCTCCTTTAATCTCAAAAGAACATACTTTACTTTTCTCTCTTCAAGGGTTTTTTCTTACAAGGGGAAGCAATTTAGTGTAAACTGAAACAGTTGCCAGCAGGAAAGAAAAAGCAGTCTTGTATAATATGAGATACTTTTCTATTGTTTCAAAAATAATAGGCTGGTTGCAAAGAGTTTCTCTGTGTGATTTTAAATTGCTGTATTTTTGTCTTCTTTTATTTATTAATAGACAGTTTTATATTAGAAATGGAAAGGGAAAATCTGATTAAAGTTTCTAGGGCAGCTACAGTACAAAATCAGTTGAAATTACATTTCCACATAACATACATAATGAATTCAGATGTTATATACCAGTTTTAATGCTCAATCTGGTTTATAGTTAATAGAATCAAAAGGTATGTGAGCCAGGAAATATTTAAAGAAAAAAATGTCAGTATCTCAGAGGGAGTGGAAAAGATCCTCAGGCTTATGGGGCTAAGTAAATGAAAGTGAAAATTACTTTTGTGAAGAAACATAAAGAAGTAAAAAGAACTACCTATAGAAAGTGTGTTTTTGTTGTTTTATAGTTGTGACAGTGGACACATGCACAGTTTGCATCCCATTTCTTGCCATTCCATACATACTTTCTCTTTCAGTGACTTTCAGCTTCATGGTGGGAAAGTAAGCATGAATCAGAAATAACTTAATATATTTGATGGTTAGGCAAAGAAGGGTAGTTTTGGTCATAGAGGCAAAAGTTGCTTTTCAAAATAATTTTTTTTTTTTTCTTATTTTCAGACCTTATGTCAGCGATTTATCTCCCTCCTCTGTTTTCTTCTGTCTCAAAATCTAAGCTTGACCTTTGTTTCATTCTTTTTGTGGTTAAAAAACCCAAGGAAACAAGGGTAATTTGAAATTATTGACTTTTCAACGTTGTCCCTCATGTGCCACTCAAAGTCTGTGTTCTTCGAAAAGCTTACCTGTTTTTTGAGAGCTTTTGGAAATTTGCACCTCTTGGGCAAATTTGTAAAACATTAATACTCAGTTTGAAATATCTGAAAATATTTGAATATGTAAGCATAGCTGTGTGTTGCTGTCATTAATAAGCCTTGAAGATCACAGCCATTTCCAGCCTTTGGAGCTTTATCTCTTTAAAGCTTATATTACCAGCTAAAGGCTGTCTCTCTCAAAGTGATTTCACATTAAAATATCATAAAAATAACATTAATTATGGAGATGAGGATTACAGATGTAGATAACAGCTGAACATTGAAAGTGCTAAGCAGATCTGCAAGATAGCAGTAATGACTTAATTAAAACAAAATGCATCTGTATCTGAGCACAGCAATAAAGGAAAAAGAGGCAATCCACAGTAACAAAAACATGAGCAATTCAGCTGAAGTATGTAAGAGTAGTGTGTAATAGATTGGCTCAGGTAAGTCTAATTTATGCCAACCTTGAACATTAGCATTCTAATGGCTGCCAGAAATTTAGAATATGTTATCTTTTGAGTGCCAGGTAGTTTAGAGGGTAACTACCAATTATCCATAAACTGAGTCATATCAGAAATGACTTAATGTTTTATTTCCTTCCATGGCCAAGCTGGCTCTGATACCTTTGCAACAAACTCTGTTAACTCTGCTTTCCTGATCTAAAGGGAAGCTGTCCTTTCCTGCTTTTCAAATGGAGTGAAATGACCTCAACAGGGAATAAAACTGGTGCCAAGAAGCTGAGTAACATCAGGGCCTGTTCACACCAGGTGATATTCTATTTGCTGCATATGGCCCATGCTTGGCCCACACAAAGCTTACCTCCAGCCCAGGCCTGGTTTTAGGAAACCCTCCTATGCTGTATTCTGCACATTCTGGAAATTCAGCCATTTGCAGTCTATATGGATTAATATTACTGTTTCAAAAAATACATTGAATTCCTATGACAAAGCTTAAAGAGTGGTTTATTTTCTCTCCCTGGAGTGGCAGGGACAAAACAGGTTCCCCTTGTGTTGACTTTTTCTACATAGACTTTAGATGGAAAAGGCCACAGAAAAATTCTTAGTGGAGGTACAAACAGCAGTACTTGCAGTTGTTATAATAACCATAACTAGCATTTTTACCACTGCTTGTCACAAACTGTGAGTCCTGATTCAAGAAAGTGCCTAGTATAAACCCATGATTTTGAAAAATCAAAGAGCAATTGCTTTATTTTAACCATGCAATGTCTTCCTCTTAATGGTGAAGAGAAGGAGCAATAGCCTGACTGAACCATGGCAGCAGAAGGCTTTGGCTGCATTAGTCTGCACTGTATGTTGTCAGTAAGCAAATTAATTGTCTGTTTTATGTCTCATATTGATGTTGGTCAAATAGAATTGATATACCTGAGGAACATCCAGTATGGCTGATTCTGCATGGATTATGTATTGTATGTATTGTATGTATATGCAAACAATGAAAAAATTACTTAAAATCGTAGAAATTAAAATTAAGTTGAATTTGCATCACTATGGGACTCCACAGATGTTTAAAGGTAAGACACTAGAAAAGGGAGCATTACTTTGCATGTAGTGTACGTGTTCCATTTCTCCATGAATTTGTAAACTTATATTGAATACTGTTAATAATATAGAAATCTGTATTCACTAAGAGCCTTTTTTTTAAGTGAAAAGACTACACACTCTATCCAACTCACAAATTTTCAGTATAATGATACTAATATTTTTCCATTCCTGAAATATTTGTCTTCACTGGACAAAAAAAAAAAAAAAAAAAAAAAATTACTTTGCTTATATATGTCTGCCTATGCAAGATCTCATATTTTGTTCTGAAAGTATTCAAAATTATTTTAATGTGGGAAATATTTAATTGCCTGTGCAAAAGATTACGCAATTTTCTTCTCCCATTATTTTGTTGGAAAGGCTCTCTGAAAAATGTCAGTTTAAAATTACAGAAAATGTTTTCATTTAATAAGTTGCTTTATCTAACAAAATAAAAAATTTAAATTAACTTTTAATCCATTAATTTTCATAAAGTTTGATCTTGTGGTCATTATCTAGACTCATAGACATTTACTTTTAAATTCAGAGAAAAACTCTGTACAATTAGGTGAATGTAAAGGAAGTTTAGATCACCAGCTAGCTGAAAGAGTGTAGATGATCCTAGACAGCCAGGTCTGCAATTAGATAAATAAAAGAGCAAGTTTTACAGAAATATGAAAACTGAAAATATTATTTTGGCTGCTGTCTGTTGATGTATGAGAAGGAAACCAGCTGTGTTGAATATGAGCAAAAAATAATGACAATTAATTGTAGCAATTGAATATGCAAAATATACAACATTTCCAGTGTCAGTGAGAGCTCCCTCTCTGGAAGACACCTACCCTTAAGTAAACTTTAGTTTTCCATCAGTTTTTCCTCTTCAGCACAGTTACTCTGCTAGAGTATCTGCTAGAGTCTGCATGGTATTTTTCATACTAAGTGGAAAGGTTCAATTTTCCTCCATTTTTGTATTGAGAGTGTCATTCTATTGAGAGAATGAGGTTTTTGGTGCAGTATACTCTGATAGAATATCAATGAAGTCCCATTCAATGGCTACTTCAGAGCTTTCATTTTCAAAATATCACTGAGGCATGAGTTAATTAAATTACATAAATTTAAGTCAGTGATGGAAAAAGTAATATTTGATATAAATAGCTGTAATTTTTTACTGAAACCCCTATTAGGAAAAAAAAGTATAATGATATAGCACCAATGTAATTAGCAGTCTTTTTATGAGTCATGGGGGAAGGCTGTTAGTCTTCTTAAGTCAGCTGTTCCTGGGCAAGTAAGCAGGATCATTGTTTCTTCTTTCTGTGCCTGTAGGGCAGAATTCAGTCAGACAGTGAAATTTAATGATGTACAGTCTGATATTAATTGTGCATATACTCACAGGTCACAGTAAAGGGTTTGTCAGAGATGGCAGCTTGCCACAGGTGTTTAATGTCACATGATTCATAGCAAATGAATCTTGAAGCTCCCAAGTATCTACAACTAAAAATAATTCTGCTCTCTGCAAGTGCCCTCCAGAGTGGAATGGCTATCTGTCAGCACAAGATATTGGGTAGCAATTGACTCTGGTTAGCACCATCTATGAGCCATTTCTCAAGGATAAAAAAGTGATAATGGCCAACTTTGTAATTACAAACCATGTTCTTTGCACTGGCTTAATTTTTAATATTTTCCCTCACCAGCAATATAAAAAACTAACTTCTGTCTTTATCATGTGCAATGTAAAATTGCAAAAGCCCTTGTACTTCAGACTTTAAACACAGTAGCAATTCTTTTAAGCTTCTTTGGATGTGTTTTCAAAGATAGAAGATTTTTTCTTTTTCCTTAATTGGAATGGGAAGATTTTCCTTGGGCTTCCATGCACATCATACCCAAAGCAAATTATGGGGTGGGGGACACTGGAGATTTTGCATCATTGATGGTGCTAAACACATTTGAAAAAACAATTTTTTTAAATTTTACAGTTGACCTAAAACCTTCATGGTACCTTTATTCTTCTAAAATTTCTAGTGTGACTTTTTGCTTCCAGTTCTACTTAGCATTGAGAAAAGCATTAATGTAAAACTGAAAAAAATGGTAGAAAGGGTTCTAGTACTTTGAAAAATATCAAGTGCTCTTTTTTTTTTTTTTAACAGGAACCATAAAACACGTTCTTATGTCACATTATCTATCTTGCTCATCCCAGCACAGAACCCAGAATAATTTATTGTATAAGATCTCAATTTCTAATTTACTATTTTAAAGGAACTTGCAAGCATACAATAATTTTGAAATCATAACTTTCTATTCAGAAACAACACTACTAGGCTTGAAAACATGTCAAATGCTCGCTGGGTTTTCAGTGTGAAAACTTCTAAAACACGTTAATGATTAACCAGGTCAGCAATGTGTCTCTCTAGGACAGACAAGGACACCTTGTTGTGCAAACCAGCAGTCACCTGTGTCATCCCAGCACTGGGAAGGGGAACTACAGTAGATCTGCAGTGTCTTTGCACTCAGTGTCTGCAAAAGCATCACAGACTGGTCAAGGGACATGATTGTCCTGCTCTGCTCCATGCTGCTGTGCCCTCACATAGAGTCCTGTGTGCACTTCTGGGCACCACACTGTAAGGAAGATTTGAAGCTGTTAGAGAGCATCTGAAGGAGGGCAACAAAGATGGTGAAGGGTCTGGAGGGGAAGCCACATGAGGAGTGGCTGAGGTCACTTGGGCTGTTTAGCCTGGAGGAGACCGAGGGGAGACCTCTCTGCAGTCACAACTTCCTCATGCGGGGAAGAGGAGAGGCAGGCACTCTTCTCTGCTCTGTGGTGACAGTGACAGGACTGAGAGAATGACCCCAAGTTATGTCAGAGGAGGTTTGGGGTGGATATTAGAAAAAGGTTCTTCCCCCAGAGGGTGTTTGGGCACTGGAACATCCCCAGGGCAGTGGTCACAGCACCAGCCTGGCAGAGTTCAAGGAGTATTTGGACAGTGCTCTCAGGCACATGGTGTGATTTTTGGGACTGTCCTGGGCAGCAGTTGGACTTTGAGGATTCTTGTTTCTCCCTTCCAGCTCAGGATATACCACGATGCTATGCCAATACAATAAACCTCTATAGCAAAACTGACTGGCACATTTGAGTTAACATGTCAGTGTTTCTGAACAGCATAACATTCCTTGCCCATCTCTGCACCATGCCCTTTCACTAAAGGTTCTTTGGAACCTGCTTGCCTTGTGTCCAGTGGAAACCTAGACACCAGACATCTAGAAATCTGGAAGATCTCTTCCCAAAGATCAATGCATCAAGTTGGCGTTCTTTTAAGGCAGGGAATATACTGAGTCACTAAATTGTGACTCTCAAATTTCAGTGTCAGAAGTTGAATGCCCCTGCACATGCTCTGTCACAAGAATTGTAGATGTAGGCTGCAGTCAATGGGAAAGGGAAAAAACACCACTAGAAAATGTTTTTGAAGTCTAGGTTAAGTGCCCTGAATTGTTCTGACTCTCCTGAGGAATGTTTTAGCAGTTAGTGTAGTAGGAATAAAAAGAAAGATTATTGACAACAGGAAGCTTCCTACCTCCATCTGGCAAGAAAAAACTTAAGGTGAATATTGCACCACAAAGCTCTTTCAAGCAGAGCAAACAGATTCATGTTTTCCTTTTAATGTGAAGGCATGAACTAGTGCTACTCCTTGTACAGCACATGCAATTTAGGAAAATTTCTTCTTTCAGCTGCCTCAGTAGCTAATTGGAAGTGATAAACCACTCCAGAGATTTTAGGTCTACTAAATTATTCCCTTGAGGGGTGAGTGGCTAGGGAGGAAAACCTTGGTAATTAAGATTGTGAATTAGACACTTCAGTTAAGAAGTTGAGCTGAGGAGATTTAAAGAAAAAAAATATAAAGCATAAAAACTAAGAGAATGTAATAATACTGTATATAGAAATATTCACATATGCTGGATTCTTTTTCTCCCTAATGGAAAAAAAAAGTTCCTAATGCAAGCATGATGCATGTGTTTTAGAGATCCTTCAGGCTGCCAAAACTTTTGAAATGGTATCGGCATATATACTTAATTTTTCATCTGATTTGTAAAATTTGTTATTGGATATTCCGGTCATTCTTTACTGTAACTGTGAATAAGGTCACACAGACTATGAAATCAGTTGCAAAGGTTTTATGGTCTGAGTAACAGAGAAGTAAATAAGTACTGCTTGGTCTTTGCTAGTGAAGTTGATGATATAAAACATGTTACTTACAGATTTTGACAAAAAAATTTATATGCAAATATATATATTTATATACATACACACACACACACACACACACACATACATAAATTTAAGAAAGGATCTTTTTCAATTTGTGACCTTTAAAAAAAGGGGAGGTGGGAGAAATGATTAATGGTGTTAATTAATATGTAGAACAGGCAAGCTGGAAAGGTTACAAGTTAAATTATTTTCTGCCTGTAAGTGCAAATAGTTCTCCACACAGTTGGTTATGTGACAGTAGTTCAGGAATATGTGCAAATATTTTCACAAATCCTATTTAAAAGCAGTGAAATGCCAACACATACTGTTGGTCAGTAAACAGACTGGAGGACACAGAGGGCAGTGTGCAATTATAAGTCAAGGAAAGAGTCAGAAGGCTGCTGGTAGGAGTGAGAGGAGGCAGAACAGGGCCAAGGAATTGCAGAAAAATTATATATTAATGTATTAGAGATCTGTGGATAAAAATCTAGACAAAGTCTTCTTTCACAGTTTCTGCATGCTAAATTTGTGCTGCTAGTCTACTGCCATTGGAGAAGTTGCTCCATGTAAACTCTTGGAAGTTGTATGAAGGTAAAAACCTTCTTTATTCAATGAACCACTTTAGGTACTTTTTGATAAGAACAATTCAGTGAAATGAACGAATGTATTTTGACTGGATCTTCTTTTGTTCTAACATTGTGATGTTTAAAGACAGGCTTTGCAGATGTGCTCGTAATCTAATATCAAAACAGAAGCAAAAAGTTGTAAAGACCAGCTGTTCCATAGAAATGCATATAAAAGTAGTAGTTGCTGCATCAGAATCTGGAGAAGTGTATGACAGTTTCAGAAATATTCTGAAGGAGGGAAGCAGAAATTAATATTTTAAGGGACATTGAAAACTGTGATCTCATAGTCTTCTTGAAACACACAATAAGAAAAAGGTTTAAAGCCAATTTTGTAGATTGTCTTTAAGAGTGCATGCATTTGAATAATGTAATTTGGAAGGTACTGGCTATGCAACTTTCTCCACTCTGAATTAATCTAGATCTTCCAATAATATACTGATTCTATAATGAGTTCACTCTGCTTGTATAGTTCTAGCTATAATTGTGGTTCAGTGTACCTAAATTTAGCAGTGGGATGAGAAGCAGATCTTTCCAGAAGATAAAACACATTCTGAGTGCTGTGTTTAACCTGACCATGAATTTTCTTAGAAATCTTGCAGGCAGTTTTTCTCTGGAAAATAGGGTTCTGCAGTTACATACTCTATTATTTACAAAGAGTTGGAAAAAGAAATGTAAGACTTCTCATGCTGCAGCAAAATCAGCTGGCGAAGAGATAATACCTGGGAACAGGTGTCAACTGGTAGGAAAAGTAAAGACAGAAAACAGAAGGCACTGTAATCTAAAAGTCTAATTACAGATGTTTGTAATCAACAGATCTGCTCATGACTTTGATCATGTGTGATACATCCCTACCCAGCACACCCCTTTGGGTGGTCAGACTACTATCTCCTCTCTGTAAATTTGCCTAAACAACCTGGCTAGTCTGAGATGATGCAGAGCTGCACAGGAGAGCTGCTTTATTGCAAAAACCAGGCCTGTTAAAGCAGTTAGCTGGTTATCAGCTCACATTGTTTTAAGGCACAGCAAGCCCAAGCCAAGCAACCACCACACACCATGACATGGACAGGTGGCAGTCACTCAGCACATCCCTCACAGCTCTCTACCCCTGTTCCAGCTGAGCCACTCTCCTGTAGTTCCCTCCTACCCTGCCTAAGCAGCAGGCCTGAACCATGATTTTACAGGAGTAACAAGGCCCCTATTTTATAAGGCTTTACCTTTATGCAACACTAGTCTGACTAATAAACCTAATAAAATTTGAGTAGAGCACTTACGTGTTCAGTTTATTTCCCTGGTTTCCTAAAATTTGTGGTCCATTTCTCTATGGTGAATTTTTCCAGATGACCAAAGTAATGTGAATTCTTCATTGGATCAAGTATTCCCTGCATGTAAAAGGGGCAAATACATTTTCACAGGAAATTTATGAAACTCTTCTCTCTTCTGAGCATCAAAATGAGAGAGCTGTAAACTCGATATTCCTACCTGATAACAGTTTTAAATTAACAGTTACTGGCCAGTTTGAGAGCCAAGCTTCAAACCCTCCATTTCTAGAGATACATGAGAGCTGCTGATTGGAATAACATGCACATGGATGGAGTAGTTTGGTCTTTGGATGTCCTGACAAGGAAGTTGTATTGCTATAATGTGGAACCAGGTCACCTCATAACCATTTGAAGAAGAAATAGACAGTTTAAACATTATACTTGTACTACCTACTTAAACTCCATTAATTATTGTATTTAGTGTTCTTAAGTTGCCCTACAGCTAGAACATTATAGTGTGGACTTCATAATAAAAATATGGAGGAGTTATAAAAATCCCAGTTATTTTACATAAGAATTGAATGAGCAATAACATTTTCTATTATTATTTATCTTTACATAAGCAAACAGTGAAGATTCAAATGTCATTCAGGAGACTGCTCTAGAAGGAAAAAGTGATTTCTGTAGTTGAAAGAAAGTTATAATAAGAAAAAAATTTTTTTTCTTAGATACTTTATGTATTATGGCTTAACACAACAGTATACTGATGGCTGCATAATATCTTGGCAATGACAATTTAATAAAAACATTTTTCAGACTGCGAGCAATGCTTGCAGCTTAATTCTGAGTCTAGAAAACTATCCATTATAATTAATTTAAGCAATTTTCTAATTAGCTAACAGAAGTGGAACAAATTTGAGTTGATGAGAGATATTTATTTAATAGAATAAATAGTTACTGTTTTAAAAAGTTTTTAGCCATAGTAGATTTTGTAACTCACTCTAAGAGGTTCATCCTGTCCTTAAGCATCCAGAAGTCTGGCTGCAATGCATATACAAAATCTTCCAGAAAAAAACAAATCTATGATGTTCCTCTTTTATGATGACAAGTAGAAATAGTATTCTCACTAAAGTAAGTTTATACATGCTTTTACAGTTTGTGAAAGATTTATTAAGCTTGGCTGAACTTACATGGACAAAGTAGGAATCAGTCTAAATTTTATCTGAAACCTGAGCTGAATTTTTTGCTTTTCTTTCTTAGATTGACTCAGAGTAGATTGTCTGCTCTGTACATATAATTAAAAGTCTATAACATGTAGTTATGAGCCCATAGTTTTTATTAATCTATAATATTGTTGTTGGCTGTGCTCATTTTGGAATCTATGCCTTTGTGCTTCCTATAATTACATGTTTTAAAGGGCTAATCAGGAGATTTGCTGGTTGAGATCTGGTGGTTCAGGTTTGATGACATCATGGTTTAAAGAAATATATATAAGCCCTCATAGGTGTATAAGGGTACAAATAGAAATGCCAGAATAAATATCTTCTAACTCTGGATCTGTATATCAGTTTACATCCTTGGGACCAAACAACTGAAAATCACTTGAATACTGTTAGATTTCACCTGTATTTTACATTTTGCTAAACAGATGGGGAGCAAACTCCCTGTACTTCCTTCCTGAAAGAGGCACAGAGGAAGAGACTAATAATAATCATATAAATGAATGGCATTTCTGCTTGAAACATTTCCTAAAGAGCTCTGTGCACAAACAATAAACTGGTATAACTGACTGCAGATGGTAATTTAAAAAATGAATACATTATTAAATAGAATTGTCTTCCCTTGTAAAGCTGAATAAGGAGGTCACTGAATTAGTTTTCTTTAATGAAGTCTGTGACAGGCATTTCCAATAGAGAGCTAATAATATCATAAAAATCAAATATTAATATTTAAGACTTTAGTTTAAATCACAGTCTGGTTCTTGTCCTTTTTTTAAAAGTAGGCATCTGTTTATTGTATGCTGTTTTTAAGCAATTGGCAGAAAGATTAGCCTCTGAAGCTATAGTACTCACTACCATTTACACCTTTTTTTCAGCAGTTAAACTTTAAGGCATTTCTCAATTCCATGAATCATGTATGTTTTCCATTTGTTTTTTCTCAGCTTCTTACAGAGTTCTTGTTTCCTCCACCATTCCCAGAAAGTCAAGTTCAGGAGCCTGCAGGAAAGACATCTCCACTGCAGCCCTGATTAATTAGGAATTAAACAACATCATCATTGTAAGAAATTCTTTTCTAGGAAGACATTCCTTACTGTGAGGGTGGAGAGGTAGTGGAACAGATTGCCCAGAGAGGTTGTGGGTGCCCCATACCTTGGAGTGTTCAAGACTGGGTTGAGTGGGTCTCTGAAAAACCTGGTCTGATGGATGGTGCCCTTGCTCATGCCCAGGGAGGTGTGGAACCACCATCCTTGGAGGTGTTTAAGGAAAGACAGATGTGGCCCTCAGTGTCCTGGTTAGTTGGCAAGGTTCTGTTTGGCTCAATGATCTCAAGGGTCATTTCCAGCCTAACTCTGTGATTCTGTGAACTAGATGGTCTTTAAGGTCCCTTCCAACACATGCCATTCTATGATTCTATGGTCATCAAGGTCTTGGATCAAGACACTACCCTGCAAGAAAAGACAAGGGCTGTGCCCAATGTGCCCTTCCAGAATCCCTCAGGAATTCTGTGGTCCACGTTATGCCTTTCACAGAGTGATTTTGAACACTGTGCTTGTGCTTTGCATCACTTTTAATGTAAACAGAATGTGCTCTAGATTTCTTCTCTGCCAAGTGCAGTGTGCACACTGTGCCAGTTTTGCTGTTCACCTTGTGTCAACTTAGCTGATGGGTCAGAAACATCAGCCAGTTTTTCTTTCAGCTGATCATCCAGAGTGGTATTTGAGTAGAATGATTTTTAGGTAAATAATTTTTTAAAATTAATTTTAAGTTTATTTTCTATGCCTAAAGGTATTTCATTAGAACATGTGCTTACTTCAGAGATCCTTTTTGTGCCTTTCAATCTCATACTGAAAATAAGCAGCCCCTTTTAGAATCATGAACAATATAGCAAGGGCTTGTTTCAGGGCTAAGCTCATGGATGAATAGATTAATGCTGAGCAAGTAGGGCTAGGCATTTAAATATTTTTTACTAATTTTTACCTTTTTTGGAGATGCAAGGTTTGTTTCAGAATTCTGATTTATTTGTTATTTTTGTTCCTGATTGATCATATCACTTAACTATATTCACCTTTATGTGTGTGTGCTTGTTCCTACTGACTGAGAGTTGCCTATCTGGGACATGTTCTCTCACATTAAAGCCTGTATGAAATTGTGATAAAAGAGTAAATGTGTCTGATGCATGTATTGTGCATTACATACTTTTATATAGACTTATCTATTTTGTATCCCATGACTAGGAAGCATAGATCTTCATGATGAGTTCTGTAACAAACAGAACTAATGGGATATTTTCTTGGAGACAGCTTTCAGCAGAAAATCTATTTGCTGAGCCTAAAATGTTTTCATTCCTGCATCTTATTACCATATTTATTTCCATGGATTTTATAATAATCCTGTGAAGTCATTCTTGGTTATATTCTTGCCTAGCTACCCTAGATCAGAGACTCAATATCTGGTTTTTTTTAGGCTTGAGTGATGTCTTGTTACTACAAGTTTCTGGTCGGCGCAATCCCAAAATTTTGGATCTGTTACGAGATCTAGGCAGACCAGCTAGAAAAATAATTTTGGATAAGCATGTCAGATGAAATGCTTGTATTTCAGAGGTAAATATGTCTAATACAGCCAGGAATATGAGTATTTTTTATCATGGAGATAGGAACTTAAAGTACTTGACAAACTTAACCTTGGCTCAGGGTTCTGTCACAGAGAGCCTGGACATCAAGAAATTTCTCTAATTTTCATCACATTATAGAAAACATTTTGTATGGTTCCTGTAAGGATATATATTCACAGAATAAGGAAACTGGTAATGAATTATATGGAAAATGTATTAGTCAAGTAAGTTTAATGTCGTGATCAATCAGTGTTAGACTTGGGTATAACCAGGTAGGTATGATTATGACCAGAAGTCACTGAAAAGGTAGAAGAAAACTAACAAGAACTTTATTTTGACCTAAAAGTTCTGTATATAATGCAATTCTTGCAGTGAAGAAACAGAATGCCTTCACTAAATTGAGAAAGATTGAAGATGGACAACTCTTTGTAAAAACAGATTAGCAGGGCAGTAGCAAACATCTTCAAGTTATCAGGATTGCCTTGACAAAGGAAAAGAACAAATCACACTCTATGAATTTGAAATTGTTTTCCTAATGTTCCTTTTCAAACATACTTGTTTATCTCCAGACTGTAGGAATTAGCATCACACTACTTAGCAGCAAAGGCTGACCTGTTGATTTATTTGAGGGATTAAGACCAGTGTTACTATGACTTTTATCGTAAAAGGAGGAGCTGGAAGGGTAGAAGAAAGACTTGCCACCCTCAAAGTCAAAACAAAATAATCTCAAAGGTACCATAGTTATTGCCATAATAGTTTTTGTGGTCCAAGTTTAAAGGACAAAATTAGTCTTTCCAGGAGTGGCAGTCCATTAAGAATTTAGGAGTTGTTCACTTCTCTAAGTTTGACTGACATATTTTCTGCTTTGTTTTCTCTAGTGTGGTTTATTTAGAAAAACTTTCAGTCATTGAAGAAGTGAAAACTTGGTCTCATACATGTGGCCTCAACAAAAATTCCTAATTATGTCTGATCAGGAAAAATACTTTTACTAATTAATAAGAAAATGAAGCCCAAGGGTTTATTTATAATAAAATACTGTACCAACATATAGTATTTAGGAACCTGGAGTGGGATCCATGAGTCCAGATAAATTTCTCAAAATCCTTGCCCAGGAAGACTCATTGTAACTAGGTAACTTGGGCACCTCATGGCATGTTGGCACAGAGAGGCAGCTGTGACCCATGGTCTCCACCCACACTATGAGGAGGCTGGATATAAGATAAGTCCAGTCCAAAAATAGGTATGTACATACTATGTCAAGCCTATGCCTGCATGTAGATCCATCAGACTGGCCTTAATAAGTCATGTTGTGGCTCTCACCTGCAAGAGTGCACTGCAAGCCATTTGCAGACTGAAAATAGCTTGTCTTCCACCAGTTTGGGCTGCTGCCATGTTAACTCAGCTTGACTCATCCTGACATGCTTCAGATGATCCTTTTAGATACTGGCAGATGGTTCTTACATTCACTGGGTGGCCACAGGAAGGATCGAAAGGTTGAGTCCCATTCTGTGTCCCAAATCTGCAAATCCTACCTCTCCACCCAGAATACAGACTGGGATGGATGCCCACTTCAGGTGGAAGCTGGACTGTATTGCACAACCAAAAAGGACACAAAAGTCTGGACCAGCAAGGGGAAAAAGAAAAGGGAAGTGTAAATATTTCACTGGAGACAGGCCTCATGGGCATACTAGGAACAAGAAAAGTTCCAGTTTTGTGACTCTTTCTTTTAATCCATTTACGAATTTTATCTTGTGACATTTTTGTGCAAACAATGAAAGTAATTTGACACTGGAATTGAGGCACCTGCAAAACTCAAAGAATATGTAGTTGAAGACATCTGGATCACATTTTTAGTGTTAAATTTCACACAAGTTGCACTTCATGATCATAACACAGTTTTGAATATAGCCCTAAAATTCTTCTGAATAATATTGGGCTCAGAAATTATTTAAAAGTTATTTATGACTTCTGAGTACTATTCCCTTTTGCTTTCCTCCCTACACTGCATATGGTTCTTAATTAGAGCTCCCCTTTCTAGAAATTACAAACTCAATTTGGTTTGGCCTAGGATTTCAATTTTTAAGGAAAAAGGTAATGTCCAAAGTTATTACTTGGCAATATATATATATAAAGTGTAATTTGATGCTAATGATATTTTTTTGGTATGAAAATTCTTGTCATTCTTTGAAAGTTACTATACTACTTTTGGTACATATAAGTTAAAGGTCTCTATTCTCCAAAGATTTATTGTCATGATTAATTTTAAGCATCTGCTTAGGTCATTGGTTTTTATGAGGTTACTTGTGCTCAAAGTTAAGCATGTGAATATTTTATGTAAAAACAAGGCTATGACTTGCTACAGCCTAATAGGGTTAAATAAAAAAAAGAAAAAAAGAAGTTTGAAATAGAACAGTTGCAAGAGCTATATTGTAAGGGCCCCAGTAAAATATGTTACTGCAATATTTGAAATGTTTTAAAATAATATCATATTTTTGGAAGTGCAAAAGCCATATTTTCACTATTTAAAAAAATCAAATATCAAATCAAAAACTAAAATGTAGGTATAAATATGCTATGGTAATGCATACAAAGAAATGGGGCTAGTCTAGGAGCTCAAGAATTTCTCCAACATTCTTTTGGTCAAAATAGTGTTTGTTGTTATATATATGGAAATGCACCCATACATATGCCTGTCATAAAAGTGAGCATTTTGTTTACTTTTATTTCTTGTTTTTTATTGCTGGATTTATTGTGGGTTAAGCCCCATAGTCAGCTAAACCCTGCACAGGTGCTCACACACTGCACCACAGTGGGATGCAGGAGAGAATCAGAAGGGTAAAAGTGAGGGGACTCATGGATTGGGGTAAAGACAGTTTAACTGGAAAGCAAAAATTGCACACCAGAAAGCTCAAAAGAGGGCAGGTTAAATATCAGGAAGAAATTCTTTACTGCAAGGGTGGTGAGGGCCTGAGCAGTCTGTGCAGTGTCCCTCACCAGAGATACTCAAAACCCACATGGGTGCAGATCTGTGCTCTAGGGTGACCCTGCTTGAGCACAGATGTTGGACCAAATTACCCCACTGTGCTCTTTGCAGTCATACCCATTCTGTGATTCTGTGAAATGAACAATTCCATATCTGCCAGAAATGTCTTTAGAAATGTCTTAGGCACAAGCAAGGACCTGAGAGAGTTTCTGTGATTGCCAGCAGTGTCCCAGGGTGTTTACCAATACATCTATCCATAGAAACTGTGCCTATCAATTGATCTAGGCCCAGAAAGAGCTTCCTAGAGTAAGGACATGATGGTAGGGCTTTCTGGAATTCCCACCTGAGAGGTTCTGTGATGATTTGCTGAATGTATTCTTTGAAACCAGATAGCAGCTCAGTCAGTCACCTTGTCTCACATCAGTTCCTTGTCTCATCTTTGCTCACAATAGATGTGACATTCTGGGCCACTCCAGGAACAGGTGACTGAATGTGCTGCTTATGTGGACAGACACAGCCCTGACATCCTGGGAGTCCACAAGTGTAACTGAATTTTCTTGTTATACAGCAATTACTACTTTCATCCCATAAGTTTTGCTAGAGGGTCAGTCTGTTTACAAATAGCTTCTTTTCAAAGAGACTGGGGTTTTTTTAATGTGCACAAGATAAAAAGCTTATCCCGATGTAAATAGATTCATTCTCTTTTGTGAAAGTTGAATTAAAGTATTTAAGCATTAATGTCTTTCAAGCCTTTCTTAACACTGTTTTTCCCTGTTTCTTAATAGGCATCTGAAATCTCCCAGGTGCAATAATGAACTACAAGTGGAGTTACAGCAGTTGCAGGGTTATCCTTCTGCTTTATTGAGTTAATTTTTATCAACCCCAGGAAGGTCATTCCTGACAGATTTTTGTCAGATCTGTTCTTAAGGCCTGCCAATCTTGAGTCTCTACAATTTAGTTCAATAACCTGTTTAGTTCTTAGAAGTCCTGATAGAAAATCTTTCTCAAAGTCTTGCTGAAATTTTTCCTGCTTTATTTTAAGTCTGATACT
The DNA here is from genome assembly GCF_029582105.1 of Oenanthe melanoleuca. Lineage (NCBI taxonomy): Eukaryota > Metazoa > Chordata > Aves > Passeriformes > Muscicapidae > Oenanthe > Oenanthe melanoleuca. Next base: position 45,785 of record NW_026612721.1, read on the forward strand.
TTTTGACTTTTCAACTATGGACATTGAGGGGGTTATCATATCTTCAGTTTTCTCTTCAGGCTACAGCAACTCCTCTTATGAAAACACTATTCCTACCCATAGGAGTTAGAGTTCTGTCACTGTTACGGGTTTTTTTCCTGGATTTTATCAAAATGTACCATATCTTTTGGTTCTACAAATATCATGACCATTTTATCTTTTCAACAGTGGATATGTATTTTGAGAATAGAAAGCATATTTCTAAAAGGTTAAATTGCTAAATGAAAATTGAGTGAAAAAAATTTATGGATTTTCACATGGGAAATCATCATAAAACATATGGATAGAAATAATTTTAATTTTGTGGCTTCTGGCAAATCCAGCTTTGATTTTTATTCATTATGGCAGAAATTCAGGGAAAATCATGCTGTAGTCACAGATTGAGCAAAATTATGTAATCATGTACATAAAAAGTAATATAGAAAAGTTTCTGTTTCATTAAGTGGACTGAAGAGCTAAGGTTCATAAAAAAGTAGGTCAGGGGCTCCTGGGGACAATACACCATGCTCACTGTTTTCTTTTCATATCTTGGCCACCCTTGTCAGTGTAAAATTTGCACATCACTGCTGATCATTCTCCAACAGCCAGTTTCTGGTTGTGCTTCGTGATTTAGAATTGAAATCTGAAAGGAAGGAAAGGTAAAGAAAAAGATTTTCATTAACCCCACTTCCTGCCCAATTTCTCCCTACTGTTTGGGATCACAAAAGCAGCAACACCTTGCACAAAGATATCAGGCATATAGTTTGTTGCATTAAACTCTTATATTTCTTCTGAGTATTTCTGAATATTTCTTTTTCAGGTAGGGACAGTTCAATTTATACTTGCCCTGTGCCATATATATTTTTAGTCTACATATCTGCAACTGACCAAAGGATTTTTTGCTCTGATCCACTATTATGCTTCTCTACTGTTATTTTATATATATTTAATGGTGATTAATTCTGTACCATTGATTTTTCCATAGCAAAAGTCAGAATCTGTAGCTATAGCATTTCTTGACATCTTAATGATTTTCCTTCTGTCACTAAATCCCTTTCCTCATTCTTTGTTATTTTTTTGTCTTTTCTCTATCAACTGATCATATTTTGCAGTTTCCCTTTCTTCCATTACCTCTTCTCTGTTTTGTTTCACTGATAAAAGAAAATAAAGACAAAGAAACAGAAAAGCGTTTCCACTATTTGCTTGGGTTTTTATCTTCATGTTGCTGTCCTGATTCTTCTGTCTATCTTTCTCATGTGTTTTTAGGACTGTGACTGTTCTTTCTTTGCTGATGCTGCTAATGTTTATAATAAAACTCCTGAAGTTTTACTTCCCTTATTGCAGTTCCTGTATTAGAAAAAACCACACTAATAAAAATCCCACATTTGTACTGCCCCTTTCATCTGCTATGCCATGGAAATTCTACTCAGATGGCACTTAGGAAAAGCAATGTCACAGTGCATAGAATTCAGAAGGAGCCATAAATAATTAGGTTAATATTGTTTATTCCTCTGATTACAGTACTTTTCTTCTCAGGCTGTCAGTGTTGGGATAACTTCATGTTTTCAGACTCTCTGCTAATATGACTTTAAGCAACTAAAGGAATATTTTGTGAATATATAAAATTAGAAGGCAACATGTGCTCTTTATGGCTTTTGATAATTAGCCACAGCCACTATGTCCTTCATTTTACCTAAAAGTTTGTCCTTGAACAAATTCTAGGCCTCTTCTGTTCTCATTGTGCTTTGTGGTGATCTTTGCCTTTTCATTGATTCAGCACTTACCTTTGAGCCTTACTTTTCAAATATGTTGAATTTGCCTTTTATCAGCTTAAAAATGTGAATCTCATGCATATTTACATTGCAAGCTGTGACAGCTCTGGAAGAGGTCAGTTGTGTCAACTGCTCTATACATCCACAAGAAACTCTATTATCTCTTGAACAGACACAGCTTTACAATGTGTGAAACTAAGCACATTTTTCTGATAACACTACCTTTTTATTTTGAAACTCATAGTTTGGGGGTTTAGTTTTAAAGTTTTAAATAATAATGGTCTTAAATTAATGCTGTAAAAGAAGAAAAGTTTGAATGAAAAAAATCTATCTTCTGTTGTAGCTTTTTGGCTGTCACCAAGGAACAATGTTAGCTTTAAAATTATAGCTGTGACTTCCTTTTCATTGTAATATCAATTTTCCTAATTATGGGATGATAAGGTCAGAGAATCTTAACTGAAAAAAAACCCAAACAACAAACAAACAAAAAATATGTTGAATAAGATATTTCATAGGCTAGAACCTGATTCAAACCTTGTCTTTGCAGTAAAAGAACACAAATATTTGCATTTCATTGCTTTTATCTCCTCTTTTTTTATAGCTGGACTTGGTCTGTTAATGCATTTTTAAAATATTCATCTCTATATGATGATCAAACTGGGGTAAATTATTGGTGAAATTGAGTTTTTTCTTGAATTGGATTAGATCATGGGAAGAGTCAGGACAAAGGAAAAATTACACAAGTACAGTAGGTGAACTCTACCCTGACCTTCAACATTTCAGAGTAGGAGTTGCATGAAAGACAAAAGAAGAGGTTAGCTGCAACCTAAGAAAGAAGAAACAAGGCTAGGGTTTACAAAAATACATAATAAAACTAAGCTCTAGTGGGAGCTGTTCTATTTGTTTTAGAGAATTCCTAACCTATCTATAGATATGTTCTTAATTGAAATTGCAAAGTACTGCCTGAGCAGTTTCCTTTGCTGCCATTTTGCTGGTTCCTATGATCACTCTGAGTGATATTGGTCACTTACTCGGATATAAACACTTCTATCTCTTTTACAGTTCCAAGATACTCTCTTTACAGTATTTATTATGTTACAAAAGAAGTTATACAACAATATTTTTGGAGCCTTATGTTACTCTGATAATGGCAGGCTGAATTTATCCAGAAGGAGACTCTAACATCTAATAAAAAAAAAACCTAGCTCTTCTCAATGCTGAAAAAATATTTAGGAAGTAGAACTAATGGTAATTTATCATTTATGACAGCATCTGGCAAACATTTTATACCCTGTTGTATAGCTTTAAGTTCTATACATAAGTTAGCATGAAAAACTGAAGCTACTATCTTCAGAAATGATTAAGGGAGATATTTCAGGACAAAAATACAGAAAAGGAAAGAAGACAGCACATGACATTTTTACATTGAGTTAGAACAGACTTCTGACAACTTCATGAAATATTTTGATAGAAAGAAGAACCCTTCATCAAAAATGTTTTATTTCTGGAGTTCTTATTAATACATGCCTCAGTCTCTTGTTAGACTATGAAACTATATATTCCATAGTCTAGTACAGCAGAATTCAGACAGGATTTCTGTGAAATGTTACATGTAATGTCAATTATTTTATATAAGATTCATGTTTGGAGAATTGACTTTCATTTAAATATTAGAAGTTAGTCACTACTATAAGAAAGAAATTATTCTTCTTCAGAAAGAGGTGTTTGAAAGGGAAGCACAGGAATATCAGCAGATATTGTTTCTTGTATCACAGAACATATATATTTCCAGTGTTATGTCTTCCATTTCTTCAGCCAAGAAAAAAGAGAGAGGAAAAAAGGAATTTTACCTTAGTTTTAGACTAAAAAGCTACTGTTTTGAAATGCATTTTTTCAGATTTCCTTTGAGACCTTTTTATTGCAGGAGATGTTAGGAAACAAGTTAACTAGAGCTGAATGTAAGCTCTCTACCCAGGACTCTTCACTGCACTGGGCCTTTCCTGCCTACATTCATATTTTCAGAATTTTATCAAAGGTTCTTATAGCAACAGGGAAAACATTCAAACTGATAAAAAATGCCAGGAAGAAATACATCAGCAAACTGTTCCTCTTATATATCTTCTCAAGGTATCATCCTGTCACATTCTGATCTTTTTTGGCTTGTTTAAATTAACAAAAGATAATCAGACCTGGTTTTAGTTTCATTGCTATTAAATCATAGGGTGTAGGGTTTAGTATGCACAGCAAGAAAACTGATGTAATTGCAACAAACCAAGAAAAAGTGTTTTTTTCAAAGATCATTCCAAATTTTGTATATTTTTAGGAAAAAAAAAGTATTTGGACACATCTACAATCTCATTTCATCAACTTTTAACACTTTTCCATACTGAGTAGCATTGCCCTTGGTAAAGGGTGTCACTGAAGTAAAGGTGGCTTTCATTATCAGTAAGTACAACAATATGGTCCTTACACATCTGTCATTTGTTCCTAAATTAATTGGTATCCTTAATTAGTATGAAAAAAAAATTAACCTTGTTTTGTAGACTTTTAATTTTTAAGGGAGTAATTCTAAATGGTCAGAAAGCAGGTCTCATTGCAATCACATGCACACTGCACCATAAAAATAACAGAAACATGAGCCAGCTTTACATTAGTAAAGGCAGCTACTTGAAAGTCACTTCTCTACTTCTTTAGCCTTTATACACACTTCCACTAAACTGTATGGTTTAGGGGAAAAAAGAAAAAGTAATTGTTTTGTTTTGTTTTTGTGCTAGGAAGAAAGGGGAAATAATATTGAGAACTCTGTAGATATCCAGTAGGGGCTCCATTTGGCCACTGCATCTTTTCTCTCAGTTTCTTTCTATATTTTTCATTTGTATTTCTTAATTTTCAGGGCACTTTGAAAAGAATAATTCAATGTGAATTATTCCTCTGTTGGAGTTTTCACACTAAGACTGCAATGAATGTTGCTCTTTGTAGCCCAGGCTCTGTCACAAGGCAGAGGAGCTTTATTTCTTTGTGTTGTGTGTCAATTGAAACAGTTTATTTGAAGACTTTGAGAGTGAAAGAACAAGCTAAAAAGGGGCTAATAAAAGTCAATATCTTCCCTTTGAGCAGTGTCAATCAATTTGAGTGAAACAGATTCCCTGCTTGTTCAATAAGAAAATTACTTTGTGTCACAAATGACCTGGAGAATTCTTGGGTGTCCTCATTATGAAGAAATACCTGGTGTTTTGGTATAGCATTACCTATTTAATTGGCAGTGGCTTATTTGTAGTAAGTTCTCTGTTTCAGACAATTTAGAAGAAAATATCATTTTATTAAATTATGTCTAAAGATGAACTGAAAGATAAGGAGCAGTTCCCATGAAAAAAAAGTGCTATAGTAAGTTTGGAATTATTTATCATTAAAACACCTTGGTAAATTGATACTGTGTAGTGGATATTTAATCAACTCAGCAAAGACATAGGTTTGAAATTTTTGTAATATTTTTGTAATACTTTTTGGAATAGTCTTATCCAAAGAGAGGTTCCTTTATATGCCTAATCTCTCTTTTCTGGCTCATGTTTTACTGGTAATTGTGGTAGTGAAAAATAAATAGGAAAATGTAAATTTACTTAAAAGTTCTTTTTCATTTAAATGGTGAAAACATTTTGCTTGTACATTTAATGCAGCTTTCTTACAATATTAATCAAGTCACAGTGAGACCTTAAGACAGTAGAATTTTTTTTTAAATAAGTGTATTATTTTTATAAAAAATATTCTAGTGAATAATTTGTGTCAAGGTAACTAATTTGCATCTAGGTACCTAAGAAAATTATTTTCTTAATGCAACATAGGTTTATTATATACTTAGCACACCATGCTACAGTGGGCTTCAATTGAGGAATGCTAAGGACAATTTGTCTAAACTTTTGTAACAGGCTTGTTTTATCTGGCTTCTGATTTTAATTTTTTGGGGAGGGGTTCTAATTTCTAGTCTTTCTAGAAAGAAATCCTTTACAGATCAAAAAAAAATATAGAGTCCCTATGCTAAACAGTGTTAGTTCCTCAGTTCCTCTGAGGCATCCAATGAGTTTTTTGCTTGTTTTTGAGGCTAAATGAAATACTACTTAGTCCTTGTTCACACCAATCTTTTTAAGGGAGACATGTTAAACACCCACACATTCTTTTCTATTCCTACCATAAATGTTGTACAATACACACATTAAAGTACACTGCTTGGCTGTAATTTGGTCCCTGGCTGATGGAAAGCTCTGAAGATCTTGTTTCTGCCTACAATCTTTTGAAAAATTATTCTCTTCCACCATAGACAGCTGCTTTGCTAGATACTATCTTGTATTAATACTGAGGTGAAGATAGGGAGCAATAAATGTCTGGCAAAAATTCCCTATAGAAAGTTGATACAGGAATAATGAATTTTATGTATGGACAATTGCAGATAAGATCTGAATTGTCAAAAATACTTGTGCCTGTTTGTGAAGTACTAAAAATGTGTTCTAAGGTGTCTTACCATTTTTTCTTCCCTTCCATGGTGCTGCATGAAGGATGTATTACTCTGGACTATGTAATTACTGATGTCCTTCTGCTGTGTTTTGCCTACACATTAAAGACAGGGAAAGACAACTGACCTACACAATTTTTTTGATAAGCCAAAAGTAGGTTAAATATCTCCTACTTCAAAGCATAGCTGAAAAGCATGGCATTCTTTACCCACAAGGCTTCAGCTGCTCTTCTTATGGCCACACCTATAAATAGTAGAAGTAGAATAGTTAGAAATTCCTATTTTCTCAATCAGTCCTCATTTAAGGAAAATTCCAAGGCGATGTTTCTAACTCATTTTTCTTTCTACCATTTACAATGTCTCAATAAGCACTCTATTCTTTCATTATCTTCTTCATTGAGAAACATGGATGCAGTTTGCCACACAGGTGTTATAAGTTTTAATTTATATGCTTCACCATAGGTGATAACTGAAGAAGAGGGTTGGTCCCCCCATAAGTTAAATGAACATTCCAGAAGTTCCATTTTCTGATTCAGCTGAAATATCCAATAGTGGGTTCAACATTGCAGACAATGTGTCCAACCTCTCATTAATTAATTTAGTAGGTCTTGTGGAACATTACTCATGACGAATTCATTTCCCATTGCTTCAATTGTTTTAAATGTTTTGGTAAGATTTCCAGAGTAATTCAGTATTAATTCCAACACTAATTAAGTGGATCCATGTTGCTGAGAATCCCCTGATACACTGAGTATTTCAGTATATCAGAAAACTTTGATGTCCTCATCAGAATGAATAAATGTCTTACTGTTCAGAAAAATAACTGTGGAAAAGGAAATAAAGAAGTTAGTGCAGAGTAAGCCTTGCTGCTTTCTATGTTCTATTTCAGATTCTCAGTTCTTAGGAGTAGGCATCATGTTCCTTACCTGTGGTGACAATAAGGTGGCTTTCATGGCTGAGTTAGAGAAGGAGAATGTAGTTCAGTGCTGTTGCTATGAGGTGTGTAAACAGCACTGCTAGGGCTTACTGAAACATAAGGCACCTTTCAGTGAAAATGGCAATGGCTCTTTTATTCAGTAAATGGTATGAGTGACTATGTTTTTTTGCCATGCTTAGATGCAAAACAGAGGAAATATATTTTTGTTTTCACATTGTTGAATTATATGATAATGCACTCCATGCTCTTCTCAACAAGGACAAAAGTTTACTATCATTCTAGGAAAAAAACCAATCAAGAAAGAATTAAACTTGAAATAATTCAACTCTTGTTTATAAAATGGTGACCTGAGTCTGAGTAGATAGCTAAAAAGGGGGACGGATGGGGAAGGAATACTTTTGCACTGTTGTTGTGTGTTATATAAGTTATTTCAAGGAGATATTAATATGCAAAACAAGAACTCTTAATTCTAGTTTTCTTTAGGGAAAAGAAACGAAATCAAACCAATCAAACAAAATACTGTCACTCTGTGCAGAACTGTAAAGAAGAGAGAAAGTGCCTTTGCCACATGCTCAAAGAATTGAGACATGCTGAAAGAAAAATCACTTTAAGAAGCTTTTTGTGGTTGTTGTGCTAGAATGTCTCAAACATTCTTCCAAAGAAAGCCCCAAAGTATGGCACACCACTAAACCTAAGTTTCTATTTTAGTACTTATTATTAGGTTTTTCAACTGTATGCTTTCCTTCAGTTCTTTAAATTAACTTTTGTAACAAGGGAATAATAATGTGTTGCTCTTTTACATTGATTCCATTTCACAACATAAAATGAAGAGAAATTGAATATATAAAATTGACTCAGTTAGTATTAGAAATTGAAGGGTGACTCTGAAACCTGCCATAAAAAATAAGATAACTTTGTTCATTCTTTTGTTAAGATGCTTATCATGCCTTTTAGAAGGTTGAACTGCAGGATATATTTACACCCTCTCAAACTGAAGTTTGTGAATAAAACAGGAATTCTGTTTTCAAAACATCTGACTGTATTATTACTCTCTGCTTAAAGAAAATAAAAAAGTACTTGACAAAGGAGAGATGGTATCATGCAAAATGATGAGGTCAGAAGACATGGAAATTACAGGAACTGGAAATTAAGAAATTGATGGGAAATCAAGAAAAGATTCCAAGAGGAAAATCACAGATATCTGAAGGTATCTGAGATGCAAGGGAGTAATGATGAAAATTTGAGAGTGACTGCAGTGAAGACAAATGCAAATGGATTACAATATACCCTTATCAAGCTGATAAAACAGATGGAAGAGAAAATATTGGAGGATGAGGGAAAGATTATAGAACAAATAAATCAGAAAAATACAGAGTGATTTCTAAGCACAAAGTATATTTGCTGAAGAGAGTATGAGATGGCAAATGGACTCAGAAGGTGAAAATTCACATAGCCATACTAAGTAAAAAGAGTAAGAATCTAAAAATACTTGTATGGATTGCATACCAAACAACTGTTTGATTTTGGTTTGGTTGGGTTTGTTCATCTGTTGGTTGGTTGGTTGGTTGGTTGGATTTCTTTCTTAAATGGACACTTGTGCAATCACAAAAATACAAAATAGTAATGAATGTTGGCAAGGAGTTGCTTGCTGCAACTTTTTCTTTAATTAGGGAGTCTAAAAAAGACTTCTTCATTTGATTGAGTTTAAAGCCTTCCTTTTGCAACTATTATACTGTATTTTTCTTCTACATATCTTTTAGAAACCATTGCATGATGCTGGGTGGTGTTTAAGGGTGTTGTAAATCATGAACATGAATAAGGACTATATTATACTATATGATCTAAAAAAAATTCTCAGTTAACAGGTTTAAAATAAAGAACTGTAATAGTTTTTCCACTCAGCACAAGACTTTCTAAAAAGTCTTAAAATGGTTCCAACCAGTTCACATAGAAATGCTTTGTCTATGGCCATCAAACATCACATTTCAAGTAGGTGTTCCAGTTGTAAAAGGCACATGCTATAGTTTTCTGGAAGAAGAACAGGGCACATCCTGTCTTGCTCTTCCATACACACAAGTTATGGCCTGCAATCAGTGTTGCTGTACTTTGCTCTTCCTTCACTTATGATAATATATGTATGATGGTATATACATTTCACTTGGTAAATTTAAGAAGCTCAGAATCTGAGAAATAATTTAGTTTGGAAATACCCAATCTGTGTTTCCACATAATATTTTTCTGGTGCAACTCTTTTGGGTTTTGTTTTTCCTACTGTAGGAAGTTTTTCTAATTAATTTCTGATTTTATTCTGTTCTTTATTTTTTTTTTAAATGAACTCTGTTTTAACAGTGACTGATCACATGTTTAAATGCTTTTTATTAATAGTTTTATTTGTTTGTCTGGAATGTCTCTGAATACATGACTTTAGGAAGGAAAAGCCTAATGTTTTTCACTAGTAATATCTGAACTCTCTAATAGAAGAGCTAAATCAGGTCAAACTACAAAACACAGGCAGAAGCATGTTTCATTAGGATATATTCATAGTTCTAGTATTAGAGGAATTTTTAGCACAGATATATTCTATCATTCCTAGAAAGATTAAATGCATATTTGCAAATATTCCACGGACTGTGAAACACTTAGCAACAAAACAGACAACAGACATTATTCCTGTCCTATGAGTTACCATGTAGCAATAGAAATTTATAAGGAAATTTATGAGGGAATAATGTTAAGGGTCACAATGAGTTTTTATCCAGATTGCTTGCATAAATTTAGATGAATGGCTTTCTTAAAATAACAGCAACAACAACAAAACAAAGCCGCACCCATGTTTTCTGGGTTTGGTTTTCTTTTATGTAGTTTTCCTCAGTATCAAAGAACAAATTTACCTACTCTGAAACTGAATCAAATGTGTTGTGCCTCTGTAAACACATTTAAGAATGGAAAAAAGTACCTGTACTCTATAGCCCAAAAAGTAAATTGAAATTATATCAGGCTCTGCAAAGTCTCTCACACAAAATTCATGGTCATGCAAGGCTGAAGTGAGCAGAGTGAAAAAGCTGTCTAACTGACCATTTCATTTTATAATTGTATTGCTAAAGTGGTACAGAGAGAGAATATTTTCTTTCTAAAATAATACTTCATTGGTTTAGCTCATCCTTTCATTATCTCATAGAAAGACCAATTTCAACATAAATTTTAACAGGTAGATAAGGAACTTGACTGTACATTTTCAAATTACTATAAAAAAACTAGATGTACCCAAGAAACATCTATTTCCCTAACTCTTTACATTAAACATTCATCTTTCATTATGCCAAAGAGATGAATGGTTATCTTAATAATATTTCAAGCACCAAAACAAATATACAATCTCATTGTTTGAAAGGTGAAGGAAAATGATAACAGATGTGATTTGGACTGATATTGTAATGTATGCAGATACAAACTTACAAATTTTTTATGTGATGAATTTTACTTCTTTTCCTACATTGTCCTTGAGAGCTAAAAGGCAGCTTTTTTAAATTTTTTTTGTGATGTTATGTTTGTAAACGTCTTGGGAGATAACATATTTCAAGTTATTTTCTGAATTTAAAAGAGCTTTAGATATATGAATAGAGAAAAAAGTATTCAGGCAGGGAAGAGACATAAAACTTGCATTAACTTTCGTGTCACAATCACATGATGAGGAATATTACAAGCTTCTGGCTGAATTATATTCATATTCCTTTTCCTTCATAACAATAACCAATAGGATACAAAATCCCTAGTAAGAATATTGAATAGAGAGACTCTCTGGTATTTCAAGTTGAGGACTTGAATATAAAGAGTTCAGGAATGTTTTTAGGTCCTGGTGCATTGTACCATTGAGAAATATGGGGTAAAGTTCTGTCTGTAGCAGTCTTTCAGTATTCCAGTCCTTATTTTTCAGGAAAAAGCACATAGAGATGCATTTCCAGTACTTAAACAAATAGTGCTGGCAACACCACAAATGTCAGTGTTTGCCTTCTTTGCAACTCAGTCTGTCCATATGTAAGGCAGGATCAGGAATGTGTGTTCTGAGGAACAGAGTTCTGAGAAGTCAATAGACCTTGAAGCACTCTGGTATTCTTTTAAAGCAATGGACTACACAAGGTGACTTCTCTGACCTGTAGAGGGTAATCTTAAAGACAATAAAACTGGTTTGAAGAGAGCTTTGAAACAGATGCTTGGTCAGAAGTTTGGACTGGTTACCCTATGTTGTACAGCTTTTTATTGAGTGTGGATGGCAAGGTCTTAGCAGCAGGTGGGCTGCAGGGTAATCTCTGTGAGACCAGGGGCTGCCCCTTGCCAGACACAGCTGTTTCCAGCTGGCTCCACAAAACACCCACTGCAGGACACAGCTGGGCCCATCAGCCAAGTGTGTGGTGCCTCTGGAAACACATTTAAGAACGGGAAAAAAATTCCAGACCAAGAGCAGTGTGATGGGGATAAAAAAGGGAGAAACAGCAGTGAAAATGTCGAGGTCAGAGAAGGAGCTGAGGAGCTCCAGGCACCAGAGAAGAGATTCCCCTGCAGACAGTGTGGGAGAGCACAATGAAGAAGGTTGTGCTATTCAACCCATGGAAAACTGTGCTGGAGCAGATATCCACAGAGTGACTGCTGGACAGCCCTATGGCAGAACACACAGCCATTTCCTGCAGCCCCTGGAAACACCCCTTATAAGGGGGAAAGGTGCAAGGAAGAAGGATGGGCAGAGAGGTGGGGGGAAAGTATTTTAAAATTTGCCTTTAATTTTCAATATCTAAATCTATTTTAATTGCTAATAAATTCCATTAATTGCAAAAATAAGCTGAGAATTCACCTTCAGTAATATACCAGTCCCATTCAACAGACCTTTTAGAGACTGTAATATGACATCTTGAATTGCTGTGCTCCATCTTTTTCCAGATTAGCACAAAGCCAGTGTGCTTAGATCATAAATCACAGAATGGTTTGGGTTGGAAAAGACCTTTAAAGATCATGTAGTCTGACCTGTCTGCCATGGGCAGGGATAACTTCTACTAGTTCAGGTTAGTCAAATCTTCATCCAACCTGATTGTGAACACATGCATTGATAGGGCACCCACCTGTTCCAATGGTCTGCCACTCTAATTGCAAAAAATGTCTTCCTTGTGTCCAATCTAAGTTTATGTCCAATCTAAGTTTACTCTCTTCTAATTTAAAATCACTGAGCCTTGTCCTTTCAATACAGGCCCTGGTGTAAAATCTCTTTATCTTTCTCATAAGCCCTGTTTTAAGTGATGGCAAGTTGCTATAAGGTCACCATGAAGCCTTTTCTTCTCCAGCCAAAACAGCCCTGACTTCCTTCAAAGCAGAAGTGTTTCAGCCTTCTGATAATTTTCATGGACTCTTCCTTTAGTGAAGTTTATTTTGATCATTGGTAACTGATATTCATTTGTTTATCTTACATAATATTTTCTCCCCATGATCATTGAGCAATGGGAATGAGAGAGCATCTGGGGTAGCATCTGACATGTTTTTATGTATCAGGGTATTACAGCTAGCAAACTTCCAATGCTTTGTTCTGCCACACATTTCCATTTATTACATTTGAATAGTATTGTTTATAAGTTTAACTGAAAAATTATTTTAGTAATTTCATTCCCAGTTTCAATACAAGAGGAAATCATAAAGAAAAAAGAAAAAAAAAAAAAAAAAAAAAAAGGAAAGTAAAATCAACAACAATGAGAATGTTAAAGTTTCCATTTTAAGGTAAATTGTAAACAGTGTTCCTTCTGGATGAGATCTGAGTATATTCTAAAAGAGATTTTTCCAGATCCTTTTACCACCACTCCTGCAGTTAATACAGTTACATCAGTAAAGGATTATCTTGATAAATCAGCATGTTTTATTCAAAAGCATTTTATATCAGTCTTGGTTGTCCATTCCAGCCTTCTGGACACTAGTAGGTATATTCATTGACATGCTGTTTGAATTGTTATTCTTAGGCAGCATCTAAATGAAATAAAAAAAGCCAGATCAAAGGTGAGATTTATTAGTTGCTGTGTGAAAAGCAGGCACTTAAAATCAGATGGCTATTTTTGGCTACAGCTCAGTCCTTGTTATTGCATGCTTTCTTTAAAATGTGGTAAAATTACTACCCCTGGAATCTACAGTAATGGGCAAAATGTTGTGAAAAGCAGATTTTTTACGTTATTAATCTCATCTAGCAGCTCTGTAACACATTAATCTTTGAATAACCTTCAATTCATAATATAAGATGGATTTTAATGGTAGAAATTAGAGCTGAAAATAGCTATTTGGTTTTCTACTTCATGTAGCCACCAGATTGTTCCCTAAAGAATATTTTCCAGTGCTTTGTCTCATCTAGATTTAAGTGTACTGAGCAATAAAGCTTCTACTACTTTCCTTTGGAGACTGTGTCACCATGTAATAGATTTCACTATTGGGATTCTTTACCCTATTCAGTCGCAGTAAAATATTTCACCTTCTCTGAAATGGGAAAGAGGAAAAAACATAACAAAAGCAAAAATATTTATTGGCTAGAAGCTAGCAGTAGGGCTCTCTAAAAACCAGGGATGTTACATCTCTTAATATCTCATTCCTTCTATGACACTGTTCTGATTTCCTGTGATATGAAACCTGCTGTTGAATTTTTAATCACATTTTCCTAAGGTAAAGGCAAGTCCTACAAGTTCCTTTTGGCTGTATCAGTTAGTTTTCATTTTGCATTTCTTATTTGTAGTTGCAAGATTGTCTTGCCCTTGAAAATGAAGTGCTGAAATAGCCACATAATCACAACATTTCTTTAAGTCAGATTTACTTAAAAGAGTGAAAATGGATCTAAGACAAATAAGTGTATTAAGTGTATTACCTTTATGAGGCATTATCTTCCTATCCCCCAAGGAGGGAAAAACTTCCATAACCAAGGGAACAAGTTGTTATTTTTAAAATTAATGGATGAGGGGCAAGGATGAGGATAGAAGTTACACACATTACTAGGCCACTGGCTGGAAAATACCACTGTATATTGGTGTACATACCATAGATTGATGTGTGTACCAATATTCATACAGTCATCCATTCCTAACATGTTCCTGGCACAGCATGCAGAATATTTTGACGACTGCTTGGATTCATGAAAACATATATTCTGGCTTGTAAAATAGTCTAGACACTGCCAAACAATATTTTATGATGCTACATGAAGAGAACAGAGTAAGATAAAGGAGAGCTGAGGAAACAATAGAACTGTTTATGTGTAATAAGGCTTAACTAGCAAGTCAGAGTGTTATGGGGGGAAAATGCATAGAAATTGCAAGGAAAGACAGACACACCCACACATGGATGCACATGCACACCCTCCCACTCACAGTCCTGGACAACTGCAGGTCAGGAGAATGAAGGGTTTCTGCAACAGGCAGAGAGAGTGAGAGCTGCTGCTCTCGGAGCAGGCAGCAAAAGAATGCAGCTCCCTCAGTACTCCAGATCTCACCAATTCTGCTGAAACAATTCCTGTCATAAATGCTTCTTCCTCCATACTCCCATTCCAAATCATTGTACACAATGTTTGTGCTTCTTGGCAGTTTCAGCCTTTGGCCTCTGCTGACGAGACTGCACTGAGGGTATTACTCTCACAGGCAGGTGCCTTATCCTGTTGCTCAGCTGTTTTCTTATTTTTGCTTACCTGCTTTTCTTTAATATGCTGAAAGGAGTCTTTTCCCCATCGTCAGTGTTGTAGCTCTTCAGTGACCAGTAATTAATTGACCATCTGGGGATTGTTTGCAGGTCTAAGTCCTTTGTTTTCCAATACATTTTCAAGGTACTTGCTATTATCCCATGCTTAAATTTGACATCACAACAAGAGACACCTGGTACCAAGCTCAAATTCACACAGACACTTCTCATAACAAGTTGGTAACATGCTTCAAAGGTCAGGACACTGTCTCTGCACAGTTGGCATAAGCTTTCATTTGCATTTTTACTGGGCCACTGTATTGTGTCCCTGTTCTGTAAACGAGAATTTCTTCTTTTTGTTGGGTATGTAGATGGTAAGAAGTGTGAGGGAGATAGAAGAATAAGAAATCAAGTCACCTTCACTGCTAGTGAGTGCATCCATCCCTTGCAAATTTAAATATATAAAATTAAATGGCTTTTCAACCAGTTTAATTAGGTCAAAACATTGTGCTTAAAAGATCTGAAGCTCTTTTCTCAGAGAAGACAGTTTCTTCAGGCTGAAGTTTTCTATATTTTGTGAGTTTTGTACCTTGCTTAAGAAATTAAAAAAGAGAAACTAATGTTTCAGAAATACATACAGTTTCCATTTTCAAAGAATTGAGACTTTTGGTTTAGGATAATTTAGCAATTAAGTGCAGATCAGACAATGGAATAGAAGTCTTCTGTGTCTTATGTATTTACATAAAGGTAATTTTTTTGTCTTGTTTGATAGTTAAGTAGAAAAACTTACAGCATCCCAAATAATTGTGTTCCAGCCTTGGTATTTTGTAGCTATCAATCAAAATTCCTTGACATAATGCTATATGTTCAGTGAAGTTACAGCTAAGATAACTTAGCTGTATTTTATTTTCTACTTAACAATTATGTGGTCATGAGTAGATGCAAAATAGATATCTATGGAATATAATTAAAAGCTTATCACTTCCTTTATTTTACAATCTATTTAACAAAAGTTTCTTCTAGAAATCTGATTATAGCTAGTTCTAGTAACTTTGACTCTTCCAGTGCACTGCTAAATGCAGTAGGGATAATTCTGGCATATTCAAATTACTTTCCTGTGGATATTTATATAATTTAAATAATACTTCTAAATGTCACATCTGTTGGAGAAATTGTTGTTACCTTTACATTTTAATTTCCAATGTACTTGGGTGTTTGTGACCCCTCAATTCACTGAATGGCTTTTTTTTCTTCAATAGAACCAAACTGTTAATGTAAAATATGAGGGGGGAGGAAGAGGGTGGTTATTATTTTGTTTGGCTTTTTTTTTTTTTTTTTTTTAATTTGGATATATTTGTCTCAACTTTTAGAGGCCCTCTTTAAAAAATTAGCCTGCTGTAAAAGGAAACAAGAATTTGTCAATGAGGTAGGATATGACTTATCTCCTTAATCTGAAGAAGGGAGTTATGATCTGTACACTACAAAACAGTGTGGATAGTGACAGTTTAGTTGTGGCCCTGAATGCCTAACACTGCTCTCAAATGGAAAGAGAATTATTTAACATTATAACCTTGTAGTCATGCAGGACTGCTGTAAGATATAGTCTGAGCACACCAGGCATACCAGATTTTAATAGTATTAGATGTGTTTAGGACATGGTTCTGTGGGAATGAGATTGGCCATGCTTTTTAGCAGAGTGAAATTATGTGCTATGCCTGCAGAGACACAGTCTCTAGGATTTATGATTAGCATAAATTGCCATTATGACTGTTCAATTCTAGACTGTTCTGGCAAAATTTGATGTGTTGCATGACTAGATGCCTAGAAGAATCTTTGGTGTAGAACTGCTAATTTTCTCACTGATTCAAAGCACCAAAACAGTTTGAGGATATTTTGTTCCTGAGAATCTTTTACAGTAAGAAGGATTGAGTCAGCACTGATCAATGTCCTTTGGCTTTCAAAAAATACCTCTAGGCTTGCAAAATACATGGTATGTCCTCATGCCACATCTCCAGTGTTTCCTTCCTGTCCTCTGTTTCACACAGCAAAACTAGCTTGGCAAGCTTCATCACACTGCTCCCAAAGCAACACAACACTTGGAGAAGTATTATTATATCTGAGGGCTGCAAGAGACCCAGGAGAAGTGCTGGGTGATAGAGAAGTACCCAGTCCTGAGCAGGATGCTAAGATACTTTCTGCAGTTTTAGGATTGTGTAATGTCTACTACTTGTATTGTAGAAGAGGTGCAGGAGCTGTAACCACTCAGAGTGCTCTAGTGAGTGGCTCTGCATACTGTGATCCTGCTCAGTCTTGCTTCTTCAACTGCTAAAGACGTCTTGAGAGCAGCAGCTCTTCAGAACTTAAAGTATATGTTTCATAATGTAGCAGGAAATCTTCAACCATCACTTATTAAAGCTCTTATCCAATTTTCTCACTTCACATGATCTCCTTTTTCTGTGTTTCAGCTGGAATCTCTTCCTCTGGTTCTCTGAGTATTCTTGAGTGTCCTCATTTGTAGGGTTAGATAGAAAATATCTCATTGATGATAAGTCTGATCAAATTACATTATTTTCCTAGTTTGCTGTCTACTTGTTCTGCACATTCCAGGACACGTCTGTGCATGACAATCAACAGGTTACTTTTATGTTTTGGTTATCTATCTAACTGGTAGTTCTAATTGAACTGACAAACCAAATATTGGATTTTTATAACAGATAAAACAGATGGATTGTTATATTTTGCTTACTTCTGCTACATAGAAGAGTTGGTACACTGCTTTATGCTACTTGTTAGGCTAACTAGACTAAGTCATGAAACCTACCTTGGTGGAAGGGAGAAGAGAAATTGTTTCCATAGGAAAAATCTTGAAGATCTTTTCTTCTCCTGAAGCAAACACGAGTTATGTTCCCACTTTGTCTTCTGATCATAACACATACACAGTTCTCCCAATAAATGGAAAGATTTGCTGTTAAATGTATCTGTCCATTAAAAAGTCACTGGATGTGAAGTTTTCTGACATTCAGAGGACTTTCTATTTTGGAATGTATTTCTGAAGATACCACTGCATATTACAGTGAGACATGTTCTCAGTTATATAATAGTACAGCTATTAATGTACTTTATGATCAAATGTCAATAAAATTTGAAATTAAACAGCTTTTCTTTTAATGTTTAAAAAATTAGGTTTTATAACCTTACTTCTTCACTAGTTTCACAACACTTGAAATGTGCTTCTTACCAGAAACTTTAGTTAGGCAAGACATTGCTTTGTACATTTTTCCACTTACCTGTATAGCAAATCTAGCATGGAGGACTCATATCATAGTGTCAAAAGGCTGGTATACATTAACATTAAGAAAAAGACAACATTTTATGAAATGGTAAAAGAAATACATCTTTCTCAGTGACTTAAAAAAATTGTCAAAATTAAGAAGAGCGTGCTTATATAAACTCATACATATTAGGTATGAAATATGAAATTTCTCACAGAGCTAGTGTTGTTAATTTGCTAATTCTGAACAACAGTTATCTAATACATTTTCTTTTAATCACAAGAAATTGAATTTAGTTATGCAGGGATCCCAAAATCTTTTTTGCACTCTCTGATACAACTTTATGATATAAACTGTGACACTCGATGGGAAATGTTCTCATTGTGTCATTATAATGATCCCAAAATCATTTTCATCAAACTGTAAACAAACTGGACAGTTAGTTCAGAATTTTGATGGTATCTCTTGTTTTTTTTTTTTTTTTTTTAATCTCACTCAAAAACATGATGCCGATGTCTTCTTTTTAGAGTTCAAGAGATGGAAATTTTATGGAAAAACATTTGAGGGGGAAAAAAACCCAATATGTTCTGTGTGTGATTTGTGAAAAATTAGTGCCTACCAATCCCAAGCAGAAAAAAATTCAGCAAATAGACTTTTAATCTTTGATTTCATCCCTGTGGTATGAAGTATCCCATCTGGACTATTGGGAGTTCAGAAATCATAGCTCTTAGCATGAAATAGGTGGAACTAAAAACCAGTCCAAGCAGAGTTATGATTTAATCTTCCTGAAAGCTAGAAGATTTTTGTTCTTCATTTCTATCCTTATATGGAATTTGACAGCTTTTCTTGCTAAATCAATGGGAATTGCAGTACCAGGGCAAAAGTGAAATAGCTGGACTGAGCAGTAAATATTTTGTTGCCTCAATTTTTGTGAAAGTCCCGCTATTGATTCTAAAAAAAAAAACCAAAAACAACAAAGCATTTTTGCTTCCCCAGCAAAAGTGTTAGTTCTAATGCATTTCCATGTTATTTCTATTCATGCACTGATTTCCAGTCACCTAAGCTTTAATATAAATACTAAATGAACTTTTCTTTGAATGCATAAATCTCGATTTCTCTCATGTAGAATAGACTTCAACATTACTTTTTTTAAAGAGTGAATCTACCAAATAGGTTTTGAATGCCTGAATATGAGCAGAAGGGAAAAGTAAAGAATGTTTTCTCTCTCTAAAATAAAATTTAAAAAACAATAAATGCAATTTTTTATCACAATAGTAGACCTCATACATAAAATAAATGCCATTGAGGAGGACCTGGACAGACTTGAGAGGTGGGGTTGTTTAAACCTCATGGGGTTCAATAAGGCCAAGTGCAAGTCCTGCTCCTGGCTTAGAGATTCACAAACATGAATAAAGGCTGAGTGATGCTGGAATTGATAGCAACTCTGAAGAGAAGGACTTAGGGGTGTTGATGCATTAAAAACTGAGTATGAGCCAGAAATGTGTGCTCACAGCCCAAAATGCAAATCATATCCTGAGCTGCATTGAAAGAAAAGTAACCATCAGTTCGAGGAATGGGATTCTCTCCTTCTCCTCTGCTTTTCTCACGATCCACCTGCAGTTCTGCATCCAGCTCTAGTGCCCTTAGCATAAGAATGACAAGGACCTGCTCCACTGGGTTCAGGGGAGGATAAAAAAGGTGGACAGGGGTTGGAACATCTGCTCTGTGAAGACAGACTGAGGGATTTTAGTTTGTTCAGCCTAGAGAAGAGACAGTGCTGAGGAGACCTGACCACAACCTCCAGTACATTAAGGAGTCCCATGGGTAAGAGGGGGAAGGACTCTGTGTCATGGAGCACAGTGATAGGAGAAAGGGCAGTGGTTGTAAAGTGAATGAGGGCAGGTTTAAAATGGACAAAAAAAGACATTATTTTATGATAAGGATGGTGGGACCATGGAACAGGCTCCTATCCCTGGAAGTGTTTGGAATCAGGTTGCACTTCATTAACCTGAACTAGTGGAAGATTTCCCTGCCTGTGACAGGAGGGTTGAAACCAGATGATCATTAATGTCCCTTCCAGCCCAAATCATTCCATGGTTTTGAGATCTAGACATACTTCCATTGTAATGGAAGTGAATTCCACACCCTGGAAGCAGATGTAGCTTGGCAGTTCAGGTTGTCTCTTACAGTCTCAAACAGGGATATCAGGCAGCACTGGGTAAGTTACAAGAGGTGAACTCTCAGCTGTTATTTTTCAGAAGCTCTGGGGCTGATGTCTCTAACTGGCCAGGTTTGGAAGCATGTCTGAACTTTAAATGAGTTTGAACCATTTCTGACATAAATACTATCAAGGATGCCATTACCCACAAGTCCACCATTTTTCAGGTAAAACAGAGGAATAGTATTAGATATTGAGCTCTTGGAGAACCCAGTGAAATATCTCTATAATTTCAACATTGATCAATACTGATACCAGCTCTCCTTGCAAAGGTAATGCTGCAAGTGGCAATCATGCCTCAAGATAGGATGATCTCTGCTATATCATACCTACCTCATCTTTTTTTTTCTTCTGTCATCTCTCCATCTATAAAAACAGTAATATGCTATCAAAACAGAATCAGAAATAGATGAAAATTCTTTGCATCCGTACAAATTTAGCATCACTTTGTTACAATATTTGCCAATACTCACAAAGAATAAAGAATATATCATAATATAGATGAGGTATATATTCTCTGTATTCATTCAGAGAGCAACAAATCTTTAAAAACTCTGAATGTTTTATTTTAGTTCCTCATAAAATAATATATAAAATGGAAAAATTTTTATTTTAACATAATCATAAGAAAATGTATATCTTTTTCTGATGTTTTGGTTTCATGAGCTGGGATTTTTTTTTTCCCAAAAAATTCAACATTTAACTCCATAAAGTCACATTCCATAGTGTAAATCAGATGTTCATCTTTCTTGTTGGTCAGTATTTTTGTTCCTTTTTTATATTCCTAGAGTCTGAAAATTTTGAAACTTTCTTTCATGAAATGTTGTACTGTGAAGAGTTCAATAGCATTCATATGCAAAACTGGAATGTGAAAAAAATTGGACTAAGTGTTTTCTCAGTATGTAATTTCATAGAATATATCATTACTGTTGCTATTCCAAAGTGATCATGCCCTGCTCTGTTGGCATCTAAAACTCCCTTTAAACCCAACAGGCAGGAATGTCCTTGGAACATGTAGTCTTTATCATTTATCTTAGCTAAACATTTAAAGATTTTAAGCAATTATAGTTCACTCCTTTCTGTAGTTTAAGACCCCTGGTGATTTCTTGGCAATTTTTGTGTGTGCTCTCTGAAGTTTCTTCCCCAGATCCTTCATTAGCTTCAGAAATCATAATGTAGGCTTTACTTTAAATTGTTTGGCATCTAATTTATTGTAGACACATTGAATATGGTGCATAAATGTAGATTTTATAACCTTGAAATGCAAGTGCGTGTCATGCTAGGTTTTTCACTTGTCTTCTCTAACAGTTTCTATCATTTGCATGCAATTTGGGGATTTTAGTGTAAACATTCAAACAACTTCCTGATAAACTTTGTATTGATAATGCCTACCTGATAGGGTCTAAATTAGTGTAATCCTTCTGCTGGCTTTAGGATTGACACTAAGTTTCATATTGTATTTATTTTATATCCCTGTTGATTCCATAAATATCATTAGAACCCCCTGCAGCCATGCAAGATGTGAGTTTTAGTTTTGTTAAAAATATGATAAATTTTACTTCTCTCACAGTGTAGAGAAATATGATTAAGGACCAAATGCATTTTCATAATAGTAGATGGGTATGTTTGTGTACAAAAGTACACAACGAGAAAAAAACTCAATACACTTTAAAACTTTGCAGAAAATTAAGACTATAAAGCAATTCAAGACACAAAATCTCTTCAACTTTCATGTGTTTCCCTAGGATCTTTAAAGGAAACTCAATCCCATTGTGCTGCTGCTCACGCACCATTCAGGAGGCATATGTTTTAAAACCACTTCTGTGTCTTCCTGGTGATGAAAATAGTTTATTCTGATTCTTTTAAAAAAGGTATTACCTACTGGATTGTATTAATTTATCTGCAGACATGTCAGACACTGAATATTTATAATGGATTTCAACACAGTTCCCTGAGGAAAAGCTGCCTGGCATCATGCATCAGACTAAATATGCATGTAAGGTAGATTTTGTATTCCTTCAAAAGTCTACTCTGATACATAAAATCCCCTGTCTGTGAAGAATATGTCACAGGTTTATCAACAAGGGAGCTTGTTCCCTCATCTTTAGTCTTACTCAGTAGGTAATTCTAAGGTTCCAGTATTACTTTAATTCCCTAGGTGACTAACTAAGGTCATCAGCAAATTGGTTGAAATACATTGGGTTTAGCCTTGCACCTTTTGAGAAAAAGTTTGGTCAAAATCTGTTTTTTAGTATACTCAGGGACAGTCTAGGCTGCCACAATAGGTTTTGGGTTTTTTTTTTTCCCATTAAGTTGAGAAAGTCTTCATCCAGCTGTTTGAATGTTTGAATGAATCACCAAGAGAATGGTGATCAGATATATAATTCTTGTCTGTGTTTAATTTGAACAGGGAATAAGCTGCAACTCAACTGAGATGTGTTTTGAAATAGTTCTCTAAATATTCTGAAGCCAGCCAGGAATTTTCTGTGAGGATAAGGAACAAAGGAAGAGGCTGGAGGGTAAGTAGGGAGATCTGGCCATGGTAGGGTCCCTGATATAGGAAGACTGGGATAACCAAGTTCACAATAGAGCAGAAGGCACTGGGCCTGTTAAGATCAATGAGCTGCTTTCCAGACTCCTCCTTTGTCCTCACCTGTACTTTGAGCCCATACCTCTCTGAAGGGGCATTGCTCCTCTGGGAAAAAGAGTTTGGTCTTGAAAATGTCCACATCACTCTCTTGTAGGAATGATGTAATTTACAGGCCAATGGGTTTTGGGCAGACCTTTGGCTTTAAAAACCTTTAATCACAATGCTGCAGGTATTTTGTGGCCAGGAAATATTTCCACATCTAGCTCCTGTTTTCCTGGCACTGGAGAAGGAGAAGGAGGATGCTAAAGGGAGGCATTATATGTCATTTTCTCTGCCGTGTTCACCAAGGGGAGCAACCTTCCTAAACCTGCCTGGTAACATCCTGATAGCTCCAAAAGCACTCTGGCCACATTATAAAAAGTAATCATCCTAGGACGTGGTCCTGGGAGTTTCTGGTAGAACAAATATGCCATTTTGCTAATTAGCAAAGTACACAGTGATTAAATTTGTAGTGTCTTTAACAATGAAAAAGTACAGTTTAGAGACTCGTTGAATTCTTTGATGTATTAAGGGTTTTTTGAGTTTGAAATTATTTTTGCTCAAGTGAATCTCAAGACTACATGCACAGAATGAACTAAATTCACAGTGAGACTAAGAGCAACAATAGAACTCCCATGTGGATATCTAAATTATTGAACACAAAGAAGAATGTTTTGCAACTTTGATTAGGGAATTGTTAATCAGACCCATAATAGAATGTAGGTCAAAAACCAAATAAAATAGTCTGACTAGAATTTATGATTAGGCAACCATTAAAAACACTGAGCATTAAGAAAAATAAAAGATGGAATAGATCCATAAATATGATTTTTTTTTTGAGCTCTGGATACAATGTGACAGTTTGAGCATCAATAAAGCAGTTAAGTTAGCAATCAATTA
>NW_026612722.1:0-69324 GCF_029582105.1 Oenanthe melanoleuca
GTCACTCCAAAGTTAGCCAGCGTTCTAAGTGCTGGAAGCTGGAGTTTTGCCAAAATCCTGATTTGTTCCTACTTAAACCAGACAGAGCCCATTCTCAGACACCGGGCCCTGCACACAAACAGGGTTCTATTTCTCTCTGAAATGAAACTCACTTCACATGTACTGAAATGTCTATTTAGAGGAGGCTTTTGGCACACAAAGGACAGCCAGGGTTCTTTGTGATGCCACTATGCATCTGCTAAACATCCAGCACTGTTTGGAATTTTAGCTGGCAGAAGCCAAGTCTTAGGCACAGGCTGTGAATAAGAACATTGGCCCTTTTCCTTTTGAAATAAAACACGCACCCTCCCAGTTTCCTAATAGCAGTTCAGAGGAAGTATTTGTCACTGCAAAGGTAGCCAGCAATCAAACTGGTGGCAGCTGGGGTTTTGGAAAGTCCTGATTTGTTCCCACTTAAAGCAGATACATCCCATTCTTAGACGCAGGGCCCTGCACACAAACAGGGCTCTATTTCTCTCTGAAATGAAACTCACTTCACATGTACTGTAATGTCTATTTAGAGGAGGCTTTTGGCACTCAAAGAACAGCCAGGGTCCCAAGTGGTGCCAGTCTGCATTTGCGAGATATTCTTGAATGTTTGGAATTTTAGCTGGTAGAAGCAGAGTCTCAGGAACAGGGCCATGGACACAAACATTGGCCCTTTTCCTTTTGACAAAAAAACATTCACCCTCCCAGAGTCCTAATAGCAGTTAGGGGGAAGTATTTGTCACTGCAAAGGTAACCAGTGTTCTAAATGGTGGCAGCTGGAGTTTTGGAGTAGTCCTGATTTGTTTGTACTATAAGCAGACACAGCCCATTATCAGGCACAGGGCACTGCACACAAACAGGGCTCTAGCTCTCTCTGAAATGAAACTCACTTAACCTGTATGGTAATGTCTATTTAGAGGAGGCTTTTGGCACTCAAGGAACAGCCAGGATTCTATGTGGTGCCAGTATGCATCTGCAATATCCTGCAATGTCTGGAATCTAGCTCAAAGAAGCCAAATTTCAGGCACATGGCCCTGGACATAAACAGGGCTCTATTCCTTTCTGAAATGTGAATCACTTCGCCTGGATTGTAATTTCTATTTAGAGGAGGCTTTTGGCACTCAAAGAACAGCCAGGGTCCCAAGTGGTGCCAGTTCGCATTTGCGAGATATTCTTGAATGTTTGGAATTTTAGCTGGTAGAAGCAGTCTCAGGAACAGGGCCATGGACGCAAACATTGCCCCTTTCCTTTTGACAAAAACATTCACCCTCCCAGAGTCCTAATAGCAGTTAGGGGGAAGTATTTGTCACTGCAAAGGTAGCCAGTGTTCTAAATGGTGGCAGCTAGAGTTTTGGAGCAGTCCTGATTTGTTCCTCCTTTAAGCAGACAGAGCCCATTGTCAGGCACAGGGCCCTGCACATAAACAGGGCTCTATCTCTCTCTGAAATGAAACTCACTTAACCTGTATGGTAATGTCTATTTAGAGGAGGCTTTTGGCACTCAAGGAACAGCCAGGATTCTATGTGGTGCCAGTATGCATCTGCTAAATATCCAGCACTGTTTGGAATTTTAGCTGGCAGAAGCCAAGTCTCAGGCACAGGGCCGTGAACAAGAACATTTGCCCTTTTCCTTTTGACAAAAACACCCACCCTCCCAGTTTCCTAATAGCAGTTAGGAGAAAGTATTTGTCACTGCAAGGGTAGCCAGCGATCAAAGTGGTGGCAGCTGGGGTTTTGGAGAAATCCTGATTTGTTCCTACTTTAAGCAGACACAGCCCATTCTCAGGCACAGGGCACTGCACTCAAACAGGGCTCTAGCTCTCTCTGAAATGAAACTCACTTAACCCGTACGGTAATGTCTATTTAGAGGAGGCTTTTGGCACTCAAAGAACAGCCGGGTCTCCAAGTGGTGCCAGTCTCCATTTGCGAGATATTCTTGAATGTTTGGAATTTTAGCTGGTAGAAACAGAGTCTCAGGACCAGGGCCATGGACGCAAACATTGGCCCTTTTCCTTTTGACAAAAACATTCAACCTCCCAGAGTCCTAATAGCAGTTAGGGGTAAGTATTTGTCACTGCAAAGGGTAGCCAGCGTTCCAAGTGGTGGCAGCTGGGGTTTTGGAGAAATCCTGATTTGTTCCTACTTTAAGCAGACACAGCCCATTCTCAGACACAGGGCCCTGGACAAAAGCAGGGCTCTATTCCTTTCTGGAATGAGAATCACTTAGCCTGGATTGTAATGTCTATGTAGAGGAGGCTTTTGGCACTCAAAGAACAGCCAAGGTCCCAAGTGGTGCCAGTTCGCATTTGCGAGATATTCTTGAATGTTTGGAATTTTAGCTGGTAGAAGCAGAGTCTCAGGCACAGGGCCATGGACGCAAACATTGGCCCTTTTCCTTTTGAAAAACATTCACCCTCCCAGAGTCCTAATAGCAGTTAGGGGGAAGTATTTGTCAATGCAAAGGTAGCCAGTGTTCTAAATGGTGGCAGCTGGAGTTTTGGAGCAGTCCTGATTTGTTCCTCCTTTAAGCAGACAGAGCCCATTGTCAGGCACAGGGCCCTGCAAACAAACAGGGCTCTAGCCCTCGCTGAAATGAAACTCACTTAACCTGTATGGTAATGTCTATTTAGAGGAGGCTTTTGGCACTTAAAGAACAGCCAGGATTCTATGTGGTGCCAGTATGCATCTGCCAGATATCCTGCACTGTCTGTAATTTTAGATCAATTAAGCCAATATTCCGGCACATGGCCCTGGACGCAAACAGGGCTCTATTTCTCTCTGAAATGAAACACCCTTAACCTGTACAGTAATGTCTATTTCGAGGTGGCTTTTCGCACTCAATGAACAGCAAGGGTCCCAAGTGGTGCCAGTTTGCATTTGAGAGATATTCTTGAATGTTTGGAATTTTAGCTGGTAGAAGCAGAGTCTCAGGCACAGGGCCATGGACGCAAACATTGGCCCTTTTCCTTTTGACAAAAACATTCACCCTCCCAGAGTCCTAATAGCAGTTAGGGGGAAGTATTTGTCACTGCAAGGGTAGCCAGTGTTCTAAATGGTGGCAGCTGGAGTTTTGGAGCAGTCCTGATTTGTTCCTCCTTTAAGCAGACAGAGCCCATTCTCAGGCACATGGCCCTGGACACAAACAGGGCTCTATTTCCCTCTGAAATGAAACTCACTTCACATGTACTGTAATGTCTATTTAGAGGAGGCTAATGGTACTCAAAGAACATCCAGGGCTCTAAGTGGTGCCAGTCTGCATCAGAGAGATATCTTGCACTCTTTGGAATTTTAGCTCCAATAAGCCAATTCTCAGGCACAGGGCCATGGACATGAACATTGGCCCTTTTCCTTTTGAAAAAAAACACCCATCCTCCCAATTTCCTAATAGCAGCTTAGAGGAAGTATCTGTCACCACAATGTCAGCCAGCGTTCTAAGTCAAGGAGGCTGGAGCTTTGGAGAACTTCTGAATTGTTCCTGCTCTAAGAAGGCAGAGCCCATTAGCAGGCACAGAGCCCTGGACACAAACAGGGCTCTAGCTCTCTCTGAAATGAAACTCACTTAACCTGTATGGTAATGTCTATTTAGAGGAGGCTTTTGTCAATCAAAGAACAGCCAGGGCTTGTAGTGGTGCCAGTTGGCATCTGCAAGATATCCTGCACAGTTTGTAATTGCAGCTGGCAGAAGCAGAATCCCAGACACAAAGCAATGAATACGAACATTTGCCCCTTTTCCTTTTGGAAAAAACACTCACCCTCCTAGTTTGCTAATAGCAGTTTAGAAGAAGTATTTGTCACTCCAAAGGTAGCCAGCGTTCCAAGTGGTGGCAGCTGGGGTTTTGGAGAAATCCTGATTTGTTCCTACTTAAAGCAGACAGCGCCCAATCTCAGACACCAGGCCCTGCACACAAACAGGGCTCTAGCTCTCTCTGAAATGAAACTCACTTAACCTGTATGGTAATGTCTATTTAGAGGAGGCTTTTGGCACTCAAGGAACAGCCAGGATTCTATGTGGTGCCAGTATGCATCTGCAAGATATCCTGCACTCTTTGGAATTCTAGCTCAAAGAAGCCAAATTTCAGGCACATGGCCCTGGACACAAACAGGGCTCTATTTCCCTCTGAAATGAAACTCGCTTCACATGTACTGTAATGTCTATTTAGAGGAGGCTTTTGGCACTCAAAGAACAGTCAGGGCTCTAAGTGGTGCCAGTTTGCATTTGCGACACATTCTTGAATGTTTGGAATTTTAGCTGGTAGAAGCAGAGTCTCAGGCACAGGGCCATGGACGCAAACATTGGCCCTTTTCCTTTTGACAAAAACATTCACCCTCCCAGAGTCCTAATAGCAGTTAGGGGGAAGTATTTGTCAATGCAAAGGTAGCCAGTGTTCTAAATGGCGGCAGCTGAAATTTTGGAGTGGTCCTGATTTGTTCCTCCTTTAAGCAGACAGAGCCCATTCTCAGGCACAGGGCCCTGCACTGAAACAGGGTTCTATTTCTCTCTGAAATGAAACTCGCTTCACATGTACTGTAATGTCTATTTAGAGGAGGCTTTTGGCACACAAAGGACAGCCAGGGTTCTTTGTGATGCCAGTATGCATCTGCTAAATATCCAGCACTGTTTGGAATTTTAGCTGGCAGAAGCCAAGTCTCAGGCACAGGGCCGTGAACAAGAACATTTGCCCTTTTCCTTTTGAAAAAACACCCACCCTCCCAGTTTCCTAATAGCAGTTAGGAGAAAGTATTTGTCACTGCAAGGGTAGCCAGCGATCAAAGTGGTGGCAGCTGGGGTTTTGGAAAAATCCTGATTTGTTCCTACTTTAAGCAGACACAGCCCATTCTCAGGCACAGGGCCTGCACACAAACAGGGCTCTAGCTCTCTCTGAAATGAAACTCACTTAACCCGGATGGTAATGTCTATTTAGAGGAGGCTTTTGGCACTCAAGGAACAGCCAGGATTCTATGTGGTGCCAGTATGCATCTGCAAAATATCCTGCACTCTTTGGAATTCTAGTTCAAAGAAGCCAAATTTCAGGCACATGGCCCTGGACACAAACAGGGCTCTATTTCCCTCTGAAATGAAACTCACTTCACATGTACTGTAATGTCTATTTAGAGGAGGCTAATGGTACTCAAAGAACATCCAGAGCTCTAAGTGGTGCCAGTCTGCATCAGAGAGATATCTTGCACTCTTTGGAATTTTAGCTCCAATAAGCCAATTCTCAGGCACAGGGCCATGGACATGAACATTGGCCCTTTTCCTTTTGAAAAAAACACCCATCCTCCCAGTTTCCTAATAGCAGCTTAGAGGAAGTATCTGTCACCCCAATGTCAGCCAGCGTTCTAAGTCAAGGAGGCTGGAGCTTTGGAGAACTTCTGAATTGTTCCTGCTCTAAGAAGGCAGAGCCCATTAGCAGGCACAGAGCCCTGGACACAAACAGGGCTCTAGCTCTCTCTGAAATGAAACTCACTTAACCTGTATGGTAATGTCTATTTAGAGGAGGCTTTTGTCAATCAAAGAACAGCCAGGGCTTGTAGTGGTGCCAGTTGGCATCTGCAAGATATCCTGCACAGTTTGTAATTGCAGCTGGCAGAAGCAGAATCCCAGACACAAAGCAATGAATACGAACATTTCCCCTTTTCCTTTTGGAAAAAAACACCCACCCTCCCAGTTTCCTAATAGCAGTTAGGAGAAAGTATTTGTCACTGCAAAGGTAGCCAGTGATCAAAGTGGTGGGAGCTGGGGTTTTGGAGCAGTCCTGATTTGTTCCTACTTAAAGCAGACAGAGCCCAATCTCAGACACCAGGCCCTGCACACAAACAGGGCTCTAGCTCTCTCTGAAATGAAACTCACTTAACCTGTATGGTAATGTCTATTTAGAGGAGGCGAATGGCACTCAAAGAACAGCCAGGGCTCTAAGTGGTGCCAGTCTGCATCAGAGAGAGATCTTGCACTGTTTGGAATTTTAGCTCAAATAAGCCAATTCTCAGGCAAGGGGCCACGGATACGAACATTGGCCCTTTTTCTTTTGAAAAAAACTCTCACCCTCCCAGTTTCCTAATAGCAGTTAGGGGGAAGTATTTTTCACTCCAAAGGTAGCCAGCATTCCAAGCGGTGGCAGCTGGGGTTTTGGAGAAATCCTGATTTGTTCCTACTTTAAGCATACACAGCCCATTCTCAGGCACAGGGCACTGCACTCAAACAGGGCTCTAGCTCTCTCTGAAATGAAACTCACTTAACCCGTACGGTAATGTCTATTTAGAGGAGGCTTTTGGCACCCAAAGAACAGCCCGGGTCCCAAGTGGTGCCAGTCTGCATTTGCGAGATATTCTTGAATGTTTGGAATTTTAGCTGGTAGAAGCAGAGTCTCAGGCCCAGGGCCATGGACGCAAACATTGGTCCTTTTCCTTTTGACAAAAACATTCACCCTCCCAGAGTCCTAATAGCAGTTAGGGGGAAGTATTTGTCAATGCAAAGGTAGCCAGTGTTCTAAATGGTGGCAGCTGGAGTTTTGGAGTAGTCCTGATTTGTTTGTACTTTAAGCAGACAGAGCCCGGTCTCAGGCACAAACAGGGCTCTAGCTCTCTCTGAAATGAAACTCACTTAACCTGTATGGTAATGTCTATTTAGAGGAGGCTTTTGGCACTCAAAGAACAGCCAGGATTCTACGTGGTGCCAGTATGCATCTGCGAGAGAGCCTGCACTGTTTGGAATTTTAACTCAAATAAGCCAATTTTCAGGCACAGGGCCCTGGACACAAACAGGGCTCTATTTCTCTCTGAAATGAAACCCACATCGCTTGTGTCCTGGTTTGAAGGACGGGTGTCTGCCAATCAAGGCAGAAGTTTTCCTTTGATACAGAGACCTGAATTCCACTCCCCCCAAGTATTATAAACGTTTGAGTCAAGGACTCTGAGGCAGAGATATGGGGGTAGGAATAACAGCCCTTTTACTAATATATCTAACCGAACAAGCAGAAACAACAGCAGTTTTTAAAATTACCAACGATACGGAACAGATATATTCACCCGACCGAAATCGAGAGGAAATGTTTCTTGGGCTTTAAGACCCTGAAAGAACTTTAAAGTAAAATAAGTCACCTTTTTCTTCTGTTTTTTTCTTCTTTCAGGCACTGGCCTCGCCTCTGCAGATGCGTGCTGAGCTCTCGCTGCGTGCAGGGGACCGTCAGGCCTGAATGACTGTGATTCCGTATTCTCACTGGGCAATCAGAAATAATTATTAATTAGACCACAGAAATGCTTTCTGAAGCCTTTCCCCTTTGCTTCCCTTTGCCGATATGTCTTCTCTTTTTGCCTTTGAACTTACAGCTGTTCCCTGATGCTTTCCCCTGCCTCACTTCTGTGTAGCTCCTAACTGGGCAAAACTGGGTTAACTTAAAGGGGGGAAGACTTGACAATTTTAGCTGGATTTTTCTAAAATTTCTAATGATACTGAAATTATTTCCGGTTGTCCGGTGAGAAGAACGCAAACTCACGGCCGCTCAGGGCTGACGGTCGCTGAGGGAAATCTGACGCGGTATTAATAAGTAACCTTTCCTGGGGCCAGTCGTCGCCCCGGTCCTCCGCCTTTGGCAAATTTTTGCAGTGAATAGGTTAAGAGTTAGAACTTGGATCCAAATTTCTGACGGCTTTTCTTGGGGAGGGAATAGAGAAATTTTCTAAGTGCCTAGCAAGTAGTTCTGAAACAACAGATGAAATTGAGATGTTAGCCTATTTTTATATAGATGCTGAAAACAGTCAGGTTGAGGTTTGAGCCTTCTTTGTTTAGACAATACTAAATGCCACAAATACCAAAGAACTAACAGACATTTTGTCCTAAGCCTGGCAGCAAAGGTCTAAAGATAAGGGTTACAGATAAGAAAGCCATAAAACATAGTAATTTGGTAGTTTCTATAGATTGCGTGCAAATATGAGGAAATTAGTATATTGTATTAGATTGGTTATTGGAAAATTAGAATATTCATTATAGAAGAATACTTATTGTATTGTGAATGGAAAATTGCTCTCTCTTACCTCTTACCTCCGATTTCTAATCTCTCTCTCTCACCCCCTTATCTCTTACTCTCCATGCTCCACACTCTTTCTTACACCCACACCCTCATAATAAACTGCAAACCTGAAGAACAGAAAATAGTAAGCTCGTAAGTCTGTCCAGCAACCGTACAACAACCCGACTCCCATGGCTTTTTTTAGAAAGATACTGGACGGTGAATTGTACAACAATTAAAAATTGCACAAAGAATAACAGGCCTGCGCCAAACCTAACCACCCCCATCGTTGCTCCGTCCTAATTTTGGAAGAAATAGCGATAGAGTTGATAAATACTCTCCTTCCGTGCTATTCGGTCCTTTACTGCGCATCCCCGGAGAGCATTTACTCCGCCTTTTGTTCTTGACGGCACCTCTCTCTCCAGCACAAATCCCGCTGGTCGCGGACACAGACGGAGCAGACCTAAAGCAATGGTTCCGGCAGCGCCTGCAATTCCGAGCACCCCGTTCCCTGGAATGCTCGTCCGAGCGCTCGTGGCGGTCTCGCCTTGGCCCGGACTCTCTGTCCTCCGAGGGAGGACGCGGCTCTGGTGCCCCGTTTCCTCTTGCTCCTGCTGACCTGCAAGGCCACGGGTAAACGTAGTCCTTCGGACCTTGCGTCCCTGAACGCCAGGAGAGCTGGCGTTTCACCCGGATCCCAGATTCCCTAGGCGGCCACTCCCAGCAGGGAGGAAAAGAGGAACCCAGCATCTCTCTGACTTACCCCACAGTACGGGCAGGACCAGGAGCCCTCCAGCGCAGACCCCTGGTGCTGAAGCCTCTTGGCTTTGGCTGCTGAAACGCCACGTCTTTTGGCAAAGATGAGAGGACTGTAATGATTTTTCCTGTCCTAAAAGAGAGGAGGAAAAGAAAATTAAGTCCTCTGCAGGAGTCGCAGAATCCCGGCTTTCGCATTTCTGCTCTGATTGCTCGCTGTGGGGTTATATCCAGGTGACACCAATTCAAATACAAAAATGCCTTTTCCCAGCATTTTTATTCCAAACTATTTCAGACATTAAAAGGATGATAATTTTTCTTATTGCGTTCTTTGCTTAATTTTAACAGAACCATTTGAATCCCAGACACCGCTTGTCAGTTATTCAATCCTTTACCGCTTGACTTTGCACAGAGGGACGCCCGGGATGCTGTGTCATGAGAAATCCCAACGCGTGATACGGAAAGGTTTCGAGGTGCTCCGGAACGCGGCCGATCGTACGTTTGTTAGGCCGCTCCAATTCTGTCGCATCAACCTGAGCTGTCCAGGTGAGGCAAAGGCTCTCCTTCGTCCTAGGGAATCGCTGTCTGAGATTACAGATGTCCATCTGGGGCAGCACCTGAAAACAATGTGGGAAAGGCAAAATGAGAATGTTTTCTGTCAGAAAATGAGTAATAATAATAATCAGAACTTCTGGACAGATTTAGTAACATCACTGCCTTTACCAAATAAAACCAATAAAATAGTTAAACTATAAAAAATATTTTAATATTTCTATTCCCATATTTATAATTTATATTCATACATTATACATTATATTTGCATTATTAATATTATACATTTAATATGAATTTATTACTTGTATTTGTTTATACTTAATATTTATATAATTTTATTTTTTTATTACACTTATTTTATATTTAGTTTATTAAAAAACCCTTCTCTAACCAAATAAAACCAATACAACATTTATTTAAGCTATAGTTAGGAAACGTATAAATATAAAAAAATACCTGTCTTCTACACCCAGCCATCCCTGTGAAGGATCTGGCACCCTTGTGTCCTCTGGGGGAGGGCACTCGGCAAGACCCCCCAATTCCCCACTCATCTGCTCCTTCACCGCAGCGTGGCTCCCTCTCCTCGGGACCTTGGGGTGCCCCAAATGACATGGGAGCCCCCGAGTCCCCATCCCCTCCCCCCTCAGCCTTTTTCCTCACCCCCAAAGAAGGCACAGAATGACTCCAACTGCCCCGAGCAGGAGCACGACACTTTATTTGAACCCTTCCCAGGGGTTCGTGACTTTTTTCAAGTAAGGTGAAGCCAAGGCGTAACACTCATCCGCCATGTGCAATTCTTACACCTTGTAAACGACTCACCGTCGCTTTGACCGCTTCCTTACGCCACAGGTCTCGGGGCTGCTCAGGAACGCGGTTCCTGAGAGCCTCGAAAAAATCCTCCTGCCTGACGAAAAGCCCGGGCCCTGGACAGTCTGCGCCCTAAATCGCAGACCGGCCGGGACAGAGGGGAAAAAAAGCCCAGCCGGGAGGGGGAAAACAAAAGCCCTGGCTGGGGATTTTTAATTCTAAATGTAAAAATGAATTGGAAAACCTGAAAGGCAACAGTCATACACACAAGGTTAGAAACAGTCAGCACACGCACTCGCGCAGATTGATGCAAGCCGCGGGCGATGGATGCAAACTCTGACAGACAGACAAACAGTCACACGCTCTCTGGCTGACGGCAAACCTTACTTGAAACACTATACAAAAGAGGATGCTTGAACAAGTCTTGCAGCCGTTGGTCTTCAACTTCGAACAGTGGATTCCGGAAAAAGCAGTAGCATCTGTGGCTGCAGAGACGGATATCGGCCTCAGGGACTTATGACACAATGGGAGGACATCGACAAGTGTTTACTAGAGAGCTAGGAGATATCCCCACACATCAATACCCAAAATCCCACGGAAAAGAGATCAAACACAAACCTAAACCTGATTATGTGCCAGGGCAGGGCACCTCCACCGGTAAGCACGTAGGAGGCCTGTCCAAGTAAGCACACGTAGGAATTCTGTCAAACTAAGCACACATGAGAACCCTGTCAAAGTAAGAACACATAGAAACCCTGCCCAAGCAACCATATACAAGCCCTGTAAAGTAAGCACACACAGAAGCCCTATCAAATTAAGCGCATATTCAGGCTCTGTAAACACATACGAGCCCTGTCAAAATAAGCACGGATGGGAGACCTGTATAAGGAAGCACGTATAGGAGTCCTGTGAAACGAAGCACACATTGGAGCCCTGTCAAAGGAAGCACACACAGAAGCCCTGTCAAATTAAGCACATATTCAGGCCCTGTAAAGTGAACACATACAAGCCCTGTCCAAGTAAACACAGAGTCCTGTCAAACTAAGCACACATAGGAGCCCTGACCAAAGAAGAACACATAAAAGCCCTGCCAAACTAAAGCCCATATAAAAGCTATGTCTAAGTTAGCACATAGGAGCCCTGTCAAAGTAAGCATATATTCAAGCCCTGTAAAGCAAGCACATGCGAGCCCGGTCCAAGTTAGCGCACATAGGAGCCTGCACAAGTAAGCACATATTCAGGCCCGCTAAACTAAGCACACATTCAGCCCTGTAAACTAAGCACATATTCAGACCCTGTAAACTAAGCACATATTCAGGCCCTGTAAACTAAATACACACAGGAGCCTACCCATGTAAGCACATATTCAGACCCTGTAAAATAGCACATATTCAGGCCCTGTAAACTAAGCACATACAGACCCTCTCCAAGTTAGCACACATAGAAGCCCTGTCAAATTAAGCACACACTCAGGCCCTGAGAACTCAGCACACACTGAGGCCCTGAGAACTGAGCACACACTCAGGCCCTGAGAACTCAGCACACACAGGAGCCTGCCCAAGTAAGCATATATTCAGGCCCTGTAAACTAAGCACATATTCAGGCCCTGTAAACTAAATACACACAGGAGCCTGCCCATATTCAGACCCTGTAAACTACGCACATATTCAGGCCCTGTAAACTAAATACACACAGGAGCCTACCCATGTAAGCACATATTCAGGCCCTGTAAACTAAGCACATATTCAGGCCCTGTAAACTAAGCACATATTCAGGCCCTGTAAACTAAATACACACAGGAGCCTGCCCATGTAAGCACATATCCAGGCCCTATAAACTAATCACATATTAAAGAACTGAAGACGCAATACACACAAGAGCCTGCCCATGTAAGCACATATTCAGGCCCTGTAAACTAAGCACATATTCAGGCCCTGTAAACTAAATACACACAGGAGCCTGCCCATGTAAGCACATATTCAGGCCCTCTAAACTAAGCACATATTCAGGCCCTGTAAACCAAATACACACAGGAGCCTGCCCATGTAAGCACATATTCAGGCCCTGTAAACTAAGCACATATTCAGGCCCTGTAAACTAAATACACACAGGAGCCTGCCCATGTAAGCACATATTCAGGCCCTGTAAACTAAGCACATATTCAGGCCCTGTAAACTAAATACACACAGGAGCCTGCCCATGTAAGCACACATTCAGACCCTGTAAACTAAGCACACATTCAGACCCTGTAAACTAAGCACATATTCAGGCCCTGTAAACTAAGCACATATTCAGGCCCTGTAAACTAAGCACATATTCAGGCCCTGTAAACTAAATACACACAGGAGCCTGCCCATGTAAGCACATCTCCAGGCCCTGAAAACTAAATACACACAAAAGCCTGCCCATGTAAGCACATATTCAGGCCCTGTAAACTAAATACACCAGGAGCCTGCCCATGTAAGCACATCTCCAGGCCCTGAAAACTAAATAACACAGGAGCCTGCCCATGTAAGCACATATTCAGGCCCTGTAAACTAAGCACATATTCAGGCCCTGTAAACTAAATACACGCAGGAGCCTGCCCATGTAAGCACATATTCAGGCCTGTAAACTAAGCACATATTCAGGCCCTGTAAACTAAATACACACAGGAGCCTGCCCATGTAAGCACATATTCAGGCCCTGTAAACTAAGCACATATTCAGGCCCTGTAAACTAAGCACATATTCAGGCCCTGTAAACTAAGCACATATTCAGGCCCTGTAAACTATGCACATATTCAGGCCCTGTAAACTAAATACACACAGGAGCCTGCCCATGTAAGCACATATTCAGGCCCTGTAAACTAAGCACATATTCAGGCCCTGTAAACTAAGCACATATTCAGGCCCTGTAAACTAAATACACACAGGAGCCTGCCCATGTAAGCACATATTCAGGCCTGTAAACTAAGCACATATTCAGGCCCTGTAAACTAAATATACACAGGAGCCTGCCCATATAAGCACATATTCAGGCCCTGTAAACTAAGCACATATTCAGGCCCTGTAAACTAAGCACATATTCAGGCCCTGTAAACTAAATACACACAGGAGCCTGCCCATGTAAGCACATATTCAGGCCCTGTAAACTAAATACACACAGGAGCCTACCCATGTAAGCACATATTCAGGCCCTGTAACTAAGCACATATTCAGGCCCTGTAAACTAAATACACACAGGAGCCTGCCCATGTAAGCACATATTCAGGCCCTGTAAACTAAGCACATATTCAGGCCCTGTAACCTAAGCACATATTCAGGCCCTGTAACCTAAATACACACAGGAGCCTGCCCATGTAAGCACATATTCAGGCCCTGTAAACTAAGCACATATTCAGGCCCTGTAAACTAAATACACACAGGAGCCTGCCCATGTAAGCACATATTCAGGCCCTGTAAACTAAGCACATATTCAGGCCCTGTAACCTAAGCACATATTCAGGCCCTGTAACCTAAATACACACAGGAGCCTGCCCATGTAAGCACATATTCAGGCCCTGTAAACTAAGCACATATTCAGGCCCTGTAAACTAAGCACATATTCAGGCCCTGTAAACTAAATACACACAGGAGCCTGCCCATGTAAGCACATATTCAGGCCCTGTAAACTAAGCACATATTCAGGCCCTGTAAACTAAATACACACAGGAGCCTGCCCATGTAAGCACATATTCAGGCCCTGTAAACTAAGCACATATTCAGGCCCTGTAAACTAAGCACATATTCAGGCCCTGTAAACTAAGCACATATTCAGGCCCTGTAAACTAAATACACACAGGAGCCTGCCCATGTAAGCACATCTCCAGGCCCTGTAAACTAAGCACATATTCAGGCCCTGTAAACTAAGCACATATTCAGGCCCTGTAAACTAAATACACACAGGATCCTGCCCATGTAAGCACATATTCAGGCCCTGTAAACTAAATACACACAGGATCCTGCCCATGTAAGCACATATTCAGGCCCTGTAAACTAAATACACACAGGATCCTGCCCATGTAAGCACATATTCAGGCCCTGTAAACTAAGCACATATTCAGGCCCTGTAAACCAAGCACATATTCAGGCCCTGTAAACTAAATACACACAGGAGCCTGCCCATGTAAGCACATATCCAGGCCCTGTAAACTAAATACACACAGGAGCCTGCCCATGGAAGCACATATTCAGACCCTGTAAACTAAGCACATAATCAGGCCCTGTAAACTAAGCACATATTCAGGCCCTGTAAACTAAGCACATATTCAGGCCCTGTAAGCTAAATACACACAGGAGCCTGCCCATGTAAGCACATATCCAGGCCCTGTAAACTAAATACACACAGGAGCCTGCCCATGAAAGCACATATTCAGGCCCTGTAAACTAAATACATACAGGAGCCTGCCCATGTAAGCACATATTCAGGCCCTGTAAACTAAGCACATATTCAGGCCCTGTAAACTAAATACACACAGGAGCCTGCCCATGTAAGCACATATTCAGGCCCTGTAAACTAAGCACATATTCAGGCCCTGTAAACTAAATACACACAGGAGCCTGCCCATGTAAGCACATATTCAGGCCCTGTAAACTAAGCACATATTCAGGCCCTGTAAACTAAGCACATATTCAGGCCCTGTAAACTAAATACACACAGGAGCCTGCCCATGTAAGCACATATTCAGGCCCTGTAAACTAAGCACATATTCAGGCCCTGTAAACTAAATACACACAGGAGCCTGCCCATGTAAGCACATATTCAGGCCCTGTAAACTAAGCACATATTCAGGCCCTGTAAACTAAGCACATATTCAGGCCCTGTAAACTAAATACACACAGGAGCCTGCCCATGTAAGCACATATTCAGGCCCTGTAAACTAAGCACATATTCAGGCCCTGTAAACTAAATACACACAGGAGCCTGCCCATGTAAGCACATATTCAGGCCCTGTAAACTAAGCACATATTCAGGCCCTGTAAACTAAATACACACAGGAGCCTGCCCATGTAAGCACATATTCAGGCCCTGTAAACTAAGCACATATTCAGGCCCTGTAAACTAAATACACACAGGATCCTGCCCATGTAAGCACATATTCAGGCCCTGTAAACTAAATACACACAGGATCCTGCCCATGTAAGCACATTTTCAGGCCCTGTAAACTAAATACACACAGGATCCTGCCCATGTAAGCACATTTTCAGGCCCTGTAAACTAAGCACATATTCAGGCCCTGTAAACCAGCACATATTCAGGCCCTGTAAACCAAGCACATATTCAGGCCCTGTAAACTAAATACACACAGGAGCCTGCCCATGTAAGCACATATTCAGGCCCTGTAAACTAAATACACACAGGAGCCTGCCCATGGAAGCACATATTCAGGCCCTGTAAACTAAGCACATATTCAGGCCCTGTAAACTAAGCACATATTCAGGCCCTGTAAACTAAGCACATATTCAGGCCCTGTAAACTAAATACACACAGCAGCCTGCCCATGTAAGCACATATTCAGACCCTGTAAACTAAGCACATAATCAGGCCCTGTAAACTAAGCACATATTCAGGCCCTGTAAACTAAGCACATATTCAGGCCCTGTAAGCTAAATACACACAGGAGCCTGCCCATGTAAGCACATATCCAGGCCCTGTAAACTAAATACACACAGGAGCCTGCCCATGAAAGCACATATTCAGGCCCTATAAACTAAGCACATATTCAGGCCCTGTAAACTAAATACACACAGGACCCTGCCATGTAAGCACATATTGAGACCCTGTAAACTAAGCACATATTCAGGCCCTGTAAACTAGGCACATATTCAGGCCCTGTAAACTAAGCACATATTCAGGCCCTGTAAACTAAATACATACAGGAGCCTGCCCATGTAAGCACATATTCAGGCCCTGTAAACTAAGCACATATTCAGGCCCTGTAAACTAAATACACAGGAGCCTACCCATGTAAGCACATATTCAGGCCCTGTAAACTAAGCACATATTCAGGCCCTGTAAACTAAGCACATATTCAGGCCCTGTAAATTAAATACACACAGGAGCCTGCCCATTTAAGCACATATTCAGGCCCTGTAAACTAAATACACACAGGAGCCTGCCCATGTAAGCACATATTCAGGCCCTGTAAACTAAGGACATATTCAGGCCCTGTAAACTAAATACACACAGGAGCCTGCCCATGTAAGCACATATTCAGGCCCTGTAAACTAAGCACATATTCAGGCCCTGTAAACTAAGCACATATTCAGGCCCTGTAAACTAAATACACACAGGAGCCTGCCCATGTAAGGACATATTCAGGCCCTGTAAACTAAGCACATATTCAGGCCCAGTAAACTAAGCACATATTCAGGCCCAGTAAACTAAGCACATATTCAGGCCCTGTAAACTAAGCACATATTCAGGCCCTGTAAACTAAATACACACAGGAGCCTGCCCATGTAAGCACATATTCAGGCCCTGTAAACTAAGCACATATTCAGGCCCTGTAAACTAAACACACACAGGAGCCTGCCCATGTAAGCACATATTCAGGCCCTGTAAACTAAGCACATATTCAGGCCCAGTAAACTAAGCACATATTCAGGCCCAGGAAACTAAATATACACAGGAGCCTGCCCATGTAAGCACATATTCAGGCCCTGTAAACTAAGCACATATTCAGGCCCTGTAAACTAAGCACATATTCAGGCCCTGTAAACTAAATACACACAGGAGCCTGCCCATGTAAGCACATATTCAGGCCCTGTAACCTAAGCACATATTCAGGCCCTGTAACCTAAGCACATATTCAGGCCCAGTAAACTAAGCACATATTCAGGCCCTGTAAACTAAGCACATATTCAGGCCCTGTAAACTAAGCACATATTCAGGCCCTGTAAACTAAATACACACAGGAGCCTACCCATGTAAGCACATATTCAGGCCCTGTAACCTAAGCACATATTCAGGCCCTGTAACCTAAGCACATATTCAGGCCCTGTAACCTAAGCACATATTCAGGCCCTGTAACCTAAGCACATATTCAGGCCCTGTAACCTAAGCACATATTCAGGCCCTGCAAACTAAATACACACAGGAGCCTGCCCATGTAAGCACATATTCAGGCCCTGTAAACTAAATACACACAGGAGCCTGCCCATGTAAGCACATATTCAGGCCCTGTAAACTAAGCACATATTCAGGCCCTGTAAACTAAATACACACAGCAGCCTGCCCATGTAAGCACATATTCAGGCCCTGTAAACTAAGCACGTATTCAGGCCCTGTAAACTAAGCACATATTCAGGCCCTGTAAACTAAATACACACAGGAGCCTGCCCATGTAAGCACATATTCAGGCCCTGTAAACTAAGCACATATTCAGGCCCTGTAAACTAAGCACATATTCAGGCCCTGTAAACCAAGCACATATTCAGGCCCTGTAAACCAAGCACATATTCAGGCCCTGTAAACTAAATACACACAGGAGCCTGCCCATGTAAGCACATATCCAGGCCCTGTAAACTAAATACACACAGGAGCCTGCTCATGTAAGCACATATTCAGGCCCTGTAAACTAAGCACATATTCAGGCCCTGTAAACTAAGCACATATTCAGGCCCTGTAAACTAAATACACACAGGAGCCTGCCCATGTAAGCACATATTCAGGCCCTGTAAACTAAGCACATATTCAGGCCCTGTAAACTAAATACACACAGGAGCCTACCCATGTAAGCACATATTCAGGCCCTGTAAACTAAGCACATATTCAGGCCCTGTAAACTAAGCACATATTCAGGCCCTGTAAACTAAGCACATATTCAGGCCCTGTAAACTAAATACACACAGGAGCCTGCCCATGTAAGCACATATTCAGGCCCTGTAAACTATGCACATATTCAGGCCCTGTAAACTAAATACACACAGGAGCCTGCCCATGTAAGCACATATTCAGGCCCTGTAAACTAAGCACATATTCAGGCCCTGTAAACTAAGCACATATTCAGGCCCTGTAAACTAAATACACACAGGAGCCTGCCCATGTAAGCACATATTCAGGCCCTGTAACCTAAGCACATATTCAGGCCCTGTAACCTAAGCACATCTCCAGGCCCTGTAACCTAAGCACATATTCAGGCCCTGTAACCTAAGCACATATTCAGGCCCTGTAAACTAAATACACACAGGAGCCTGCCCATGTAAGCACATATTCAGGCCCTGTAAACTAAATACACACAGGATCCTGCCCATGTAAGCACATATTCAGGCCCTGTAAACTAAATACACACAGGAGCCTGCCCATGTAAGCACATATTCAGGCCCTGTAAACTAAGCACATATTCAGGCCCTGTAAACTAAATACACACAGGAGCCTGCCCATGTAAGCACATATTCAGGCCCTGTAAACTAAGCACATATTCAGGCCCTGTAAACTAAATACACACAGGAGCCTGCCCATTTAAGCACATATTCAGGCCCTGTAAACTAAGCACATATTCAGGCCCTGTAAACTAAATACACACAGGAGCCTGCCCATGTAAGCACATATTCAGGCCCTGTAAACTAAGCACATATTCAGGCCCTGTAAACTAAATACACACAGGAGCCTGCCCATGTAAGCACATATTCAGGCCCTGTAAACTAAGCACATATTCAGGCCCTGTAAACTAAGCACATATTCAGGCCCTGTAAACTAAATACACACAGGCCCTGTAAACTAAATACACACAGGAGCCTGCCCATGTAAGCACATATTCGGCCCTGTAAACTAAGCACATATTCAGGCCCTGTAAACTAAATACACACAGGAGCCTGCCCATGTAAGCACATATTCAGGCCCTGTAAACTAAGCACATATTCAGGCCCTGTAAACTAAATACACACAGGAGCCTGCCCATGTAAGCACATATTCAGGCCCTGTAAACTAAGCACATATTCAGGCCCTGTAAACTA
The DNA here is from genome assembly GCF_029582105.1 of Oenanthe melanoleuca. Taxonomy (NCBI): domain Eukaryota; kingdom Metazoa; phylum Chordata; class Aves; order Passeriformes; family Muscicapidae; genus Oenanthe; species Oenanthe melanoleuca. Next base: position 19,129 of record NW_026612722.1, read on the forward strand.
AATACACACAGGAGCCTGCCCATGTAAGCACATATTCAGGCCCTGTAAACTAAGCACATATTCAGGCCCTGTAAACTAAGCACATATTCAGGCCCTGTAAACTAAATACACACAGGAGCCTGCCCATGTAAGCACATATTCAGGCCCTGTAAACTAAGCACATATTCAGGCCCTGTAAACTAAGCACATATTCAGGCCCTGTAAACTAAGCACATATTCAGGCCCTGAAGAACTAAGCACATACTCAGGCCCTGAAAACTAAGCACATACTCAGGCCCTGAAAACTAAGCACATACTCAGGCCCTGAAAACTAGGCACGCATAGGAGCCTGCCCAGGTAAGCACACATAGAAGCCCTGTCAATGAAAAAACACATAGGAGCTCTCTCAAATTAGGCACATATTCAGGCCCTGTAAAGTAAACACATATAAGCCCTGACCAAGTTAGCACATATAGCAGCCCTGTCCAAGTAAGCACAGAGTCCTGTCAAACTAAGCACACATAGGAGTCTGCCCAGGTAAGCACACATAGGAGTCTGCCCAGGTAAGCACACATAGGACCCCTGTCATGCTAAATACATTGGAGCCCTGTCAAAGCTGCCTCAAAAATCCCTCCTTACAAATCCAGACCCAGCATCCCATTCTCATCCCTCTGTGGGTTGGAATCCTTCACTTACCTGTCAGACATCGGGGTGCAGAGAATGCCACCTTGTCAACTGGGAAACTGCTGCCATCACCTGGCCGTTTTCTCTTAGTCAGCTGCAATAAAGAAAACCAAACATCAGTACATGCTCTTAGCAGCACATCGGCCAAAACCGGATAATTCCCCTATTCACCACCGCCCAAGAATGCCCGGGTACTCAGGGCGCATGCTTCGGCCACCCTCTGAGGCTCTGCACCGTTTGCACCCACACGACTCTGCCAGTCCCCTTAAAATCACAGGTGGAGGGGCATTCCCCGCAGTTTAAACACACACAATAACAGAAGAGCAGTTACTTTCCTCAATTAAAATTTTTTTTGTCCTCATAGCCCCCAATTTTTTCTGGGGGCACCAGGGAGGGTCGGCAAGATGAAACTGAAAAGGGAAAATACACTAGTTCCCACTAAAAAGTCACATGGGCTCACCTGTTCAGAAGCTGCTTCCTCTCAGAAAGATTTGTTCCTCGGCACCTTCCTGAAGCCATGCTCTGCATGCCAGCGCTCCACCAGATCCTGTGAGGTGCTCTCACCTCTGTTCTGGGAGGTACCCCCGGGAGCCCACCGTAAGCTCCTCTCCTCCAGCAGCTTTATATCAAAGAGAGCAGGGAAAACCCTCCCCCTAAAAACAGCCCCCAGCAGGACCTGCCCCCTCGTCATGCTCACTGCAAACACCTGGGACTGCTCACCCTAAGTAGTCACATCTGGGGCTGCTCTGGTCCCTCTCATCACCCTGAGTGCTCCCAGCTAGGGCTCCTGAGGGGCACAGCCCGGCACAGCACGGCGGGGGCGGGGTCCGGTCGGAGCAGGGGAGGGGCGGTGCCTGGCGGGGGGCAGGCAGCCCAAAAAACGGCCCGGGGTTCTTCATTTCCCGCCCTTTCTGCCGCCCTCTTTGGAAGGTCAGTCGAAGAACGACCGAGGTGCCATCATGGGAGTGGCATGAAGTGACTTCCCCCCTTCCTCGTCGCCGTTTTTGTTGTGGCCGAAGCCGCTTTCGGTCCGCCGCCGTCTTTGCTGCCGCGGGAGTGGCGGCAGGCAGCGACCGGGACGCCTGCTTGTTTCCACCCCGCTCGCCCACCCGCTGTCCCCTGCCCCGGTGCGATCGCGCCTCCATCCCCGCGCCGAAACCGGCCCCCCGCTGTCATCCCTCTCATCCATCGCTCCCTTTGCACCGCGAACTGCCCTTCTCCCCTGCCCTCTAGGTACGGACACCGCGCCGCTCTGTAGCCGCAGAGCGCCCCACGACCCGACAGCTGCGCTGCCCCGAGGAACGGCTGCAGCACCGGGCTGTGCTCCAGGACAAGACGGCAGCACTGCCGCAGAACGCAGCCCGGGGCGACTGGGCGTTGGGGACAGGGACGCGAAAGCACAAAGCAACGAATCCCATCCCTTCCAAAAACCCCCTAAATGAGTGCCCCAAACCCTATTCGTATTTATAATCTATACGTATTTTTATTAATTCAATTAATGTTGCACTATAACACATCTACAATATTATTTTTATTAATTATATACATAATCTTTATGTTGGTAACATCTATTTCTATTCAATGCACATCTAAATCTTTATATATATTTGTATTTTTTAAATTTAGTATTATTTATTTAAAAGCTCCACCTCTAAGGAAATACAAACACAAAACCCTTTATTTTAAACGATATTTAAATATATGTTTTTATTTCTATTTTTCATATTTATATCTATAATTCATATACCTATATAAGAATATTTTATTGATATATAAGAATATAAGAATATATTTTATTGATATCCTATATATTTATCTATTTATTTATACATATCCTTACATGTATTTATATATGCAGATATACTTCTAATTTTATATGTCTTTGTATGCTTATTGTATATTTGGATATTTATTTTACTTATATTATTCAAAAAAAAAACCCCTGCCTTTAGCAAATAAAACCAATAATATATTTCACCCATACAAAATATTTTTGTATTTCTATTCTCATATTTATAATTTATATTCATACATTATACATTATATTTGCATTATTAATATTATACATTTAATATAAATTTGTTACTTGTTCATATTTTATATTTATATCGTTTTATTTTTCTATTATACTTATTTTATATTTAGATTATGTATTAAAAAAAACTTCTCTAACCAAATAAAACACATAAAACATTTATTTAAGCTATAGTTAGGTAGTTTTTATATTTATATTTCCTGTCCTACCTGTGAAGGATGGCACCCAGCACCACCCCCCCATTCCCCACTCACCTGCTCCTTCACCGCAGCATGGCTCCCTCTCCTTGGGACCTTGGGGTGCCCCAAAGGACACGGGAGGCCCCGAATCTCCACCCCTGTCCCCCTCAGCCTTTTTTCCTCACCCTCCAAAGAAGGCACAGAACGACTACAACTGCCTCGGGCAGGAGCACGGCACTTTATTCGAACCCTTCCCATGGTCCATCCCCCAAAAAGGGACTCTGCTCACGCAAGGAAGTGGGGGACAGCCCCCAGAAGGGCTGAAGTTCCTTCTCAGCCCCGCAGACACAGGCAACAAGGGGCAGAAGAAGAAGACGACCAGCAGAGAGGACACAGCAAGAAAACTAAGATCAAGGCGCAGGATGAAATGGAAAAAAACAAAAAATCCAAAAACACCTGGGATGGTGAATGGGCCGCACACAGAGAGGGATTAAAAAAGAACAGGGACAGCAAATGGGACACACCCATGGGAACCACCGGCACGGGGAGCTCCACAGAGCCACACAGAATAAAACAGGAACACGAGCGAGGCATGGAGAAGGACGCAGAATGAAACACGGTGCCAAATACGCAGCAAGGACTGAGGGATACAAAGAGGGAAACAAGAACCCGCAGAGGAATCGACCGCGGCACGTGCCGGGGCGGGCAAACGCGGCCAAGGAGCAGCACAGAGAGAGAGCACGGAGACAGAGAGGCATGGCCAGCAGGACAGAGGCTCACCAAGAGAGGGGACGGTCAGGGAGGAGCACTGGGCAGCAGTGCACACAGGTACAGGCAAAGGGACAGTGACAGGGACAAAGAAACACAGTCACGGTGCAGGACTGAGGGACAAGGAGAGGAAGAAAGGAGAAATAAAGATGCAGGCAGCAAGTGAGACAGAGAGAGAGGCAAAAAGTAGGACAGAACAGGGAGAGGGATTGAATAAGAGATATTACATAAATATTGAGTATTCATTTCAAAAAAGAAAAAGAAGAACAAGAGAGAGAGAAGCAGTGAAAGGGAATGGGATGGGGAGCACACAGGCCAAGAAAGGAACACCAAAGACACAGCGGACAGAGAGGAGAGAAGGGGTGGAAAATTGAATATAAAGCAGGAAGAGGAACAGCAGCAGACCCAGGAGTATTTATTACAGAGTGTGGCTGCTGAACCTGTCAGGAAAGCACCAGCTCCGACAGAACAGGGCACGGGCACAGCTCGGCCTGGGACTCATCGATTCACATCTGTCTCATAAAGGCCGTGATAAAACATGAGGTGAAAGCTGAATGGTTGATGTGCTGCAGCTTGGGTCCTGCTCAGCCCTCATCCCAGCCCGTGCTGCCAGTGAACACACTGATGCTCTTCTCAGCATCCAAATTCCTTCTTCAAGTTTCTTCAAGCTAGGGGAAGGAAAAACAAACAAACAAAAAAAAAAAAAAAAAAAAACAAAAAAAAAAAAAAAAAAACACACACCAAAACAACAACAAAAAAATCCCAAAAGAAAACAAACAAACAAAAAACCACAAATAACAATCCAAAACAAATCCGCAGCACCTTCAGCACCTTATTGCATAATAAACTTGTACAATTATAACTTTTAAATTCTCTTCTTTGTATCTGAAGTTCCCCATATTCCCTAAAGCAGAGTAACAAACCAGGCATCTGTAAAGAAGCTGTCTGGGTTAAAAGACACTGAGCCTCCTGCCAACAAAACTATTTAGTGTTCACCTCTGCTACATCCAGCTGTAGCTAATTGTATACTTATGATTATAGTGCCCGCCACAGGAATTTGGAAGGAATTATGCTACTCAGAGCTAATACAAATGATGCACTCTAAAAATGAGTGCAACAGGAAAATGTAATGCTATTAAAATGATAAAATACTTGAACCTCAGGGGGAAAAAAAAAAATCTCAGTATCAAAGCTCTTTGTATTTTGCATGCACATTTCCATCTAAGAAAAGCATTTGCTGGTTACAATAGGCTTCTTCATAGCCTAATAGCAAACATGAAGTTTGCCTAACTCCATTTGAATCAGGGATATAAAAGCAGATCAAGCAAGTGACAAATGGAGAGAGAGCTATTCCTAGACTGCAGCAGACACCAACAATGAATTATGAGCGGGTTCCAGCCTCAGCCTGGCATGGCTGGGTTTTTCCTTGGACCTACCTCAATTAAACGAGTTTTAAGCTTTTGATGCCTGCAAGTTGGTGTTCTTCTCACTGGGGCAATTGGAAATAATTTCAGTATCATTAGAAAATTTTAGAAAAATCCAGCTAAAAGTTTCACCTCTGTCCCCTCTAAGTTATCCCAGTTTTCCCCAGCTAGGAGCTGCACAGAAGTGAGACAGGGGAAATGACATCAGGGAACAGCTGTAAAGTTAAAGGCAGAAAGAGAAGACTTACAGCAAAGGGCAGGAAAGGAGAAAGGTTTCAGAAAAGATTTCTGTGGTCTAATTAATGATCATTTCTGATTCGCCAGTGAGAAGAACACAAACTCACAGCCAGTCAGGCCTCACAGTCCCCTGCAGTGAGAGCTCAGCGCACATCCACAGAGGCAAGTCCAGCACCTGAAAGAAAAAAAAAAAAAAAAAAAAAGAATAAATAACCAGAAGAAAAAGGTGACAGGGCAGCACAAAGATTGTTCTCTGTGCAGTGCCCAGACTCGGGGCTCGCTGTCAGCTTTGCTAGTTCCCGTGAATTATCCCAGCCCCCAATTATCTGCTCAGTTCCTGCTGCCATAACCTCACAGTGCCTCACGGAGGGTGGATATTCCCGTGCAGAGCTGCCCCTTGAACGCCAGCTGTGCCAGGAACGGGCAGAGCGTCCAAGGAAGCTCAGCAGCAGGGACAGGGACAGGCATCTGTTCCAAAGAATTGGCTATTTAAAGCCCTCATCCCCCAGCCCCACCATGTCCCTGGGGGCACTTGACAGAGCTGCCTGGAGTTCAGCTGATTTAGCCCCCCTGAGCTGGGGCTCCAGGTGATATTTTCAAGCAGGAGAAGGCAGGGCCGGGGGTGCTCCCGTCCCGTGCCAAGGCAGCTCCCCGTGCCCACGGGAGGACATCTCTCCCTGCAGCAGCTCAGCTCCTTTCAGGGCCTCAGCAGTGGCCTCTGCAAGTTCTTTTCCCTCAGCAAAGGGTGCACATCCCTGCCTTCAGCACACCTCCAGTGGGACCCACCTGGGAAAGCTTTCCATCCCTTCTGCACTTCCAGCTGGCTCCCTGGAAACTCCCACCTTCGTCCAAACAAAACTTCATCCCACCTGAACCTTTGATTTGAAGGCATCTCTGCAGGCTGTCGGTTGGCATTTAATAGCTGTGAGGCAAGATTGCCTTGGCTTTAGTGCTGCTGCTGCTGAATGAGGCCTCAGGCAGGAAGGGAAGGGAAGGGAATTGGGGTGGACAGGACATACCTGGCAGCTGCCTGGGAGCTCTGGGAGGCTGGAACCAGGAATTGCTGTCTGAGCCCCTCTGCACGCAGCCCGTGCCACCATCACCAGGACACGCCAGCTGCTCCTTGGGCTGCTTTTGGGCTGTCAGTGGCCTGTATCCAGGCTGAAGCATCTCCAGGAGCCTGTTCAGAGCAGCCCCTGGCCCAGGAGCCACGGGCATCCATGCGGACAAAACCCTGGTACTGGGACTGTCCATGCCTCAAAACCCATCCTGCTGACAAAACCCTGGTACTGGGACTGTCCATGCCTCAAAAACCATCGTGCTGAGTAAACCGTGGTACTGGGACTGTCCATGCCCCAAAAACCATCCTGCTGACAAAACCCTGGTACTGGGACTGTCCATGCCCAACCTCTGTGGATGAATGTCATCTTGTTGGCTGGGACCAAGGAAAAAAATCCAGCTGGGGGGAAAAAAACCCAAACTCTTGGCTGGGGACTCTTTATTCTAAATTTAAAAATGAGTTGAGAAAGGTAAAAGGTAAAAAACCATATGCACAAGGTTAGAAGCAGTCAGCACACACACTGGCACAGGCAGACATAAGCAGACAGACACAGACACAGACTCTCCAGACAGACACAGACTCTCCCGACAGACACAGACTCTCCCAGACAGACACACGCTCCCCCTGTCACACTCTGCAGCTGACAGGCTGACTGCAACCCTCACTTGGAACGCTGCATGAAGAGGATGCTTCAACACATCCCCCGGCTGCTGCTCTTCAACACCCAACGGGAGATTCCAGGGAAATCGGCATAATTGGTGACTGCAGAGATGGGAATCCACCTCAGGGACCTGAGAGACAGCAGGAGCTGGTCAGGTAGAGGTTATCCCCACACATTTCCTACCCAAAACCCCACAGAAAAGAGAGGAACAATAAAGTTCTGTAACTATTCTACCCAAGCGGGTGCCAGGGCAGGGCAGCTCCGAGCTAAGGGGCACAATAAAGGCCCATACAGTAGAGATGCACACAGTAAAGGTACATGCAACATAAACCAAGACAGCTACATACAGTATAAGCCAAGGTAGGTACGTACACCATGGATGAGGACTGGAGATAACTCTCTGGAGGATTAAGTCTCAAGCCCAAGATAGAACCTATGGAACTAGTGAGGGCACATAAGGAGGGTCTAACACACTCCCTACAGAAGGCCAAGAGAATGGCACGTGAAAAGCAGGCACTACCAAAGCTGAGAAGGAAGATGGATGAGAAGATCTTGTGTACTTCTTTCCGTCTCAAAAAGCAAAAAGGTAAATGTGCTGGAATAAGCACAATGCAGGAAAGTACACGAGTAGAGTCTGGCTACATGGCTTGGAAGGATGCTGATAAAGCATGGAGATGTGACAAAGGTAACACAGATGGACACAAAGGACAGACCAAGGACACAGATTACACAAGAGACACCAGTTATTTACCCAGAGCTGGAAGGAACTGGAGCAGCCATCAAGTGCAGCATCTCAGAGCCAGAGCTGGAATGAAGAACGTGCCACAGAGCTGGAGGCTCAGCGAGCTGGACTGGAAACATCTGCAAGTGAAACAAGCAGAAGGAACAGAAATCATCTGGGCCCTGAGATATCCTGGGCTGTATCCCTTGAGATGGGGAGAGAAAGGGGAAAAAAGTAAAGGAGTTCAGGGAGAAGGAAGGAGGGGCAGGGGGGAGAGGAGGGGAGGTTTTGGGAGGCACAAGGGGGGAAAGAAGAGGAATACGCAGAGAAGGAAGGAGGGCTAGAGCGGGGGAGAGGGGTAGAAGCCAAAGCCCCACAGCTCACCTGGGAGCCCGAACAAGCAGCTCCTCCTCTCACCCTACCGCTCGGCGTCAGCAAACGGTCCGGGTGGTTTCCAGGCATTAAATCACCTCGGCCCCAGCCCGGGCCCGCCCCGCTTCATCCCGGTTCCTCCCGGGCTCTGCCTTCTGGGACTGCCCGGTCCCGCCCCTGTCCTGCCCCGTTCATGGGCACGCGGGACGTCCCGGTCACGAACTGCAGCAGCCGGATCCGCTTCTCAGCGTCCATCAGCAGCACAGCCTGGGGGCAGAGACCCCTCGCACTGCAGGAGCCCCTCTGTGCCAGCAGCCTCAGGGCACTATGGGCGCCTCTGCTCCATCTGAGCAGGAGCTGCACCTGCCCCTCACCTGAGCCAGGAGGGAGCAGTCTCCGGCCCCAGCACAACCACCCACCCTGAGCAGTTCTCATACAGAAAAATGATGCAAAAAAGGGCAGGGACTTTCACCAGGGACCAGCGAGGGCTGGTGCCCAGTCTTACCTTCCAGAACCACCGGATAACAGGGTGATTTGGGCAGTAACCATTTTTGTAGATGGTGTGTTGTCTCCAGCCGCTGACATCCACGCCACCAAGGCCACACATCAGTAACTGCAGGCAAGCAGAAGGGTGGGATGTGTCCCTGACCTCACAGGGTACAAGGTGCCACTGCCCCTCAGGGCTCTGACCTTCAGGCACTTATGCACACCCAGGGGAGAGTCCGAGCATCCCCAGAGTATCCCAGCTGCTGCAGAAGGGCTGCACACTGCCACAGTGTGACACAACTTCCACGTCTTTGGCTCAGATGGGACTGGCAGAGGGTGGCACTGATCCACTAGGCTGCTTCCAGGCTTTCAGAGGCACACCCCCCACCACCCTCCTGAGTGCAGCTCTTCTCATGTCATGAACAGATTTATTAATTAGGAAGAAACATCTGATTTCCAGCCGTGTCCGCACGTTCCCCCAGGGAGAGAGACAGATGACTGAAAAGCCCAGAACATGGCACATCTGTCAGAGAGCTGCCAGCTTGGGGCACCAAATTGACTCACCTCCAGCTCATTTTCATCAAAAATTTTAATCGGGTCGATAGGAAGCAGTTCTGTGAATCCCTAAAAAGAAGAGCAAAGTTAAAACTCTCATCCCACATAAATCCTAATTAAAAAAATCAATGACCAAATTACTTCAAGCTCAAATAATTAAACTTGAACGAGAATGACCTTATTCCCATAAGGGAAAGATGATATATTCTCACACAAGATAAAACTGTCAAATCACAAAACATCATGTATTCTATTTGCATTCCCTGCCAAGCTCCCCACTCCCTTTACACAGACACCAGTGGGTAAGAAATCTGTGTTAAAAACAATCCCTGGTTTTGGGAAAGAAAGGAGCTAAAGAGCCTCGCCTCCAGAAAGGCATTCATTTCTTTCTGCACTCTGTTGACAAATCGCCACTGGATGACCAGGCTGCAGAAAGAAACAAAACCCCACCAGAAAAACAAACTCATTAGCAGGTCTCAGCCAAGGGCTCAAAGGTTTCAGCAACCCCAAATGCTTTCAAGTTTGTCATTTACAACTTCAGCAAGTTCAGGTAACTAAGCAGCTTCCACCAGCTACTCCAATTTATTGGCTGGTGACTGATGGAATTTTGAAGAGACAAACCAAAAAGCCCAGTGACTTTGACCAAATCACAGTGGGAATTTTTTCACTCCTGTAGGTACCTACGTGAGCAGACATTTTATTCTTCCAGAGCAATGAGCAATTAAAAATTCCCAGCAAAGTCTGCAAGCTCTGAGGAGAGCTGTCAGGACACAGCACCTCGCCTATAAAGAAAGAAATAAACTGCAGCATCAAAGGGACACCTTGCTTTCAGCACCAGCCACCCGCAGCACAAACACCTCACAGGTGCAGGCATCAAAAGTCAATTCCAGGCATGGAATTGCTCCAGGTCCAGGCACTGGAAATGAATTCCCAGTTTGCATGAATGTAGCAATTGTAACCATCTTTCACTTTGGAAAAGGCCCTGATTTAAAATGCCAGCAGGTATTAATGAATTCAGCATTTTACATCCTGGTAGGTAGAAGAACTGAGAAATCTGAAAATGAAACCTAATTTCAGATCTGGCCAGTTTTGGTAGGATTGCTGGCACTGGACTCCTGGCTCTGGTCTGTGACTGGCAGAGGAGGACACTGGGATGAGGGCCAGGCTGGAGAGCACCTTCTGGCTCATCTCGGCTTGAGCCAGGTGTTGGAGAAGGACGTTTCCATGGGGGGAATTTCAGGAGATCAAAGCACGTCATTTAATTTACTCCTTGTTCTTGTACCTGACGGGATATAACCAATGTTAACAGTAAGGTTTTTCCCCAATGATCCCTGATGCTCTTGTGCAGTACAAGCTCCAGGGATTGCAGCAGGGCCAATTCTAACCCAGCTGCTCTTTCTTCCCCCCAGGCACATTCCATCACGGTACTTACTCAATGTATTCCCGCTTGTTTTCATTTGTTACCATGATTTCGGACCCGTTGGGCTTCAGGTCCACTTGATATGTCTGCCTTTCAAAAGACCAAAGGCTGTTATTTGAGGACATCTTTCTCCCAGAACCCACTCTCCCTGAGCAGTGTTTCACAAGCAGGATCAGGCAATCATGAGCAAATTGATTTACACTTTTGAACAAACCTGCGCTGACAGAAGGGAAAACTGGCAGAGAGGGGCTGGCTATTTACTGATCATTTTATTACAATTATTATTTATAATAATGAAATTATATATTTATATAAAATAGAACCACAAAATAGGTACTTTATATACACAAAATTATAATAGCTATTATTTGTAATACAAGAAGATAAATCACATACTGGAACTGCCCAAAGCCAACCAGTGGGTTACAAAACCTCTCTATTCTGTGGCTCCTAGTTCTCCATGAATCCATAACCTTCGGGTGCTTCAGGAAAAAGGCAGCACTGGAAAGTGGATCAGAATATTTTTGACAGGACACTGAATGCATGGTTTGAAATGCTGAAGTCAGTTTTTATAAAAGGCCCTACAGTCCCCAGCTCCAGTTCTATCTGGAGCCAGGATCTAGGGCTCAGAAGTAAACAAAGGGACAATGCAAAAAAAAGGTCATAAAAACCTCTAAGCAAACTAATTTAATTTAATGTCTACAACACTTTCATTTGTCATGGAGAAAGAGCCCCATAGGCTGTGACCCTTTTCAACCTGGCAGCTTCCCCCTGGCACACCAGCTGTGACAGGCACTACAGAGAGGACCTGGTGTCCTTCTGCTGCTCTCTCCCTGACAGCACCTTCAGCTTCAGGAACCAGAGAGTCCCTGAGCATGTCCCAGCTGGACTGTGGGACACCTTCATCCCTCCTTCACTGCGAAGTATTTCACTCAGCTGCATGTCCAGCTTGTCCCAGAGGTGCCACAGCTCCCTGACAGGAGCTGGCAGCCCCGCTCCCAGCTGGGAACACAGCCAGCTGAGCTCGTTGCTGCTTTCACCACCACCAGACTGTCAGCACTGAGCTACTTGTTGGCAACCACCAGTCCTAAGATGCAAGTAACCTTTACGTACCTGCCCAAAGTTTTCCTCATCTATGCAAAACGTGAGATCCAGCTCGGTGGGGTCATTTTCCAGGATCCACTTCAGAGAGTTGTAGTATTCACTATCCTAGGGCAGATCACAGTTAGGCAGTTTGAAAATGGGCAATTAGTGCAGAGCTGTGGAAAGCCAGGGGCCTGTGAGCACTGGCACAGGTTCAATGGGCTCTTACCACTGACTCCATGTCCTTCAGGGTTATGGGCTTCCCCAGCATCATCTTGTAGAAAGGTCTGATGAAGAAGCCTGGGAGAGAGAGGACAGATTACCTGCCCTGCCCTGCACCTGCACATTCCAGAAAGGTGGAATGCTTGAGGGCACCACCCCTGGCATTTCCTGTTACCTCCTGACTGTAACAGTCCTGCAGCTGCAACAGCATCAGAGCAGCTCAGCTTTATTTTATTATGACACAGAAAGTCCAATTTTTCAGTTTCAACAATTATCCACTACCTGCCATACTCCACTGACCACCCTAACATTAATGGCAGAGAGAGACAAAAGCTGGGGAATTAAGCCCAGGGTACTCTATCCCATTTAAAATCACTACTTCCCTCTCCAAGGAGTTGCCTAAAAATCAGGCTAGTGACCTTCCTCTGCTCAGGACTCTGATTTAATGAGAAGGTGAAGGGGGCAGAACTGTCCCTGTTTTGGTGCAAGAGAATCACCCAGCAAGGAGCAGTGGAGATGCTGGCAGTGGCACAGCACAGCCCACTTCTTTCCATCTACAGCTCTGAGGAGCACCAGGAGGATGACAGGAAAGCTTCTACAGGACCATGCTGGGACTGCCCTTCCCTGCCTCCAGACAGCTGCTCCTCCCAGGATCCTGAACACGGGATCACAACAAAACAACGGGGTTGCAACCAGAAGACAACGCTCCAAACCCACCCGGGTGCCACCTGCAATGGCAAGGTGCTGGTCACCCTGGGCTGCCACCCTCTGCTGCTACAGGACACTCCTCTGCGCCAGGAGCTGGGCAGCAGCAGTCAGACTGCATTTTCCTTGTTCCTACAACTGGAAAAGCCCTCTAAGTTTGAGCATCCCAAGCTGCTTTAAGGGGGACTGGGATCTGAAAGGTGTCCTTCAGCAAATGTTACCTGGAGAAAATTCTGAAGGACTGCAAGCACATTGCAAGACATTTGATCTATTAGTTAATTTAACAGTAAAATACTACTTTATTTCCCTTCACACATTAAAGTGATTTATCCCTTGTGGAAAAGCTGAGGAGGGCTGCCAGCCTGAGACCCCAGAGCTGCTGCCAAGGTGGGGCACCCAGCACAGCCCTTTGCCTTTCCAATCCCTCCACTGGAATCCCCTTCTACAGAGTTCTTGGTCACCTTGACACCAGCAGCCACAAATCACAGCGCCAGTTCTGTGTGAAATCACAGGTAACACAGCTGGAAATGACTGACAGTGGGTCAGCTCTTGGCCCTCTCTACCTCGGAGTGTGCAGCGACACCAACAAATCTCCGTCTGAGTTTCTTCTCAGAGTCTTACAGGGACTTCACGTCAAAAATGCTGTTCCAGGGCTACAAGGGTCTGGCATGAACCACTCCACCTGGAACTGCAGCTCAGGATTCTCTGCCTGATCCCAAGTGCACATGGATAACAAGTTCATTCTTTTTGAAGAGTATTTTCAAAAGTCTCAACACTCTCAAAAATTTCAGAACTTTGAGTCTTCCCACCACTACAGTTCTCTGTCAGAAACCAGGCTCTCAGGCCTTTGAGGAGTCCCTCTCCTGCCTTTCCAAGGGCCCCACTATTTCCCTGAAGTTGGGACCCCCTGCCACACAGAGAACTCTCAGAGCCAGACATTCCCAATGCTGATGGCATCACAAGGGTTACTCCAGCTGGGATTTGGGCACTCCTGTCAATACATCACAGAGTGAAATAACTCTTGTCCAGGTGAGAGGTATTTTTCATGCCCTTTCCAACCAAAACTCTACTAATAATTGCCATTCTGAGTTACACTTTGCCATTCTCCTTGCACAGCCTCTCCCTGCACACTGCAGGGGCCATTTGCCAGGCTCACTGTGACTTCCCATCCCATCCCAGTGAGCCCCTCTGCCCTCTCCTGCCCTGCTGCTTCCTGCTGAACTAAGGAGTTCTCCTCCCTAACTCCCTGTGCGTGTCACTGATGCAGATGGTGAATAGCACCGTGTGCTGCTGGATGTGGACAGACTTTGAGGGGAACCCACTGATGGTATCCATGCCCCTTGTGCGTGAATCACTGCCAGCTGCCCAGAAAATGGCTGCAGAAGGGCTGTTTTCCCTCCTGATCCCGTCCAACACGTGGCTGGTAGGTGCCTGGGAGCTGCCAGGAAGGCAGCAGTGTGTGTGTGCTGCAGGGAGCAGTGTGCCCATGGGGTGAGGTGACAGGGCAGCTGGGGCACACAGAGCCAGGGAAGGGCTCAGGGGCACCCCACAGAGCCGGGGAAGGGCTCAGGGGCGTGCCAGAATTGTTTTCCCAGGGGCCTTTGGCCCTCTGCTGTGAGACAGTTGGGCTGTACTAAAATGGCACTGCCATACGAGGTGGAGGTGCCACTCTTTGTGGAGCTGTGAGGTGCATTGTCCCACCCATGTTGTGTTTGTTTCTACAGGGGTATCAGAGCACTTATTAAAGGGAAATGGGGCACACTGAGTAATTCAAGATAAACACACAGTAGCATTGTCACAGGAACTTCACCCTGTGCCTTAGATTTTGCCTATTTATGTATCCTTAACACAGCAGGACTAAATCAATTGATAAATGCATATCTTTGTAGCCTGCAGTGCTCAAGGCTTCCCTCCCCTATTCCTGCTCCTCCTGCACCCCTCACCACGCTTCCTAACTAGTGAAATTAAGTTCTGGTGAAAGTTTTGGAAAAAGAAGCGTAGAAACAAGTGCTTACTTGTTACAAGCTCTACTATGAGTTTTCCCCAGCTAGGAGCAGCACAGAAGTGAGACGGGGCAATGACATCAGGGAACAGCTGTAGAGTTAAAGGCAGAAAGAAAAGACTTACCAGCAAAGGGCAGGAAAGGAGAAAGGTTTCAGAAAAGATTTTGGTGGTCTAATTAATGATCATTTCTGATTCTCCTGTGAGAAGAACACAAACTCACAGCCAGTCAGGCCTCACAGTCCTCTGTAGTGAGAGTTCAGCACACATCCCAGAGGCAAGTCCAGCACCTGAAACAAAAAAAAGAAAAAAAAAAAAAAAAAAGAAAAAATAACCAGAAGAAAAAGGTGACAGGGCAGCACAAAGATTGTTCTCTGTGCAGCGCCCAGACTCGGGGCTCGCTCTCAGCTTTGCTAGTTCCCGTGAATTATCCCACAGCCCCCAATTATCTGCTCAGTTCCTGCTGCCATAACCTCACAGTGCCTCACGGAGGGTGGATATTCCCGTGCAGAGCTGCCCCTTGAACGCCAGCTGTGCCAGGAACGGGCAGAGCGTCCAAGGAAGCTCAGCAGCATCGGGACAGGGACAGGCATCTGTTCCAAAGAATTGGCTATTTAAAGCCCTCATCCCCCAGCCCCGCCCATGTCCCTGGGGGCACTTGACAGAGCTGCCTGGAGTCCAGCTGATTTAGCCCCCCTGAGCCGGGGCTCCAGGTGATATTTTCAAGCAGGAGAAGGCAGGGCCGGGGGCGCTCCCGTCCCGTGCCAAGGCAGCTCCCCGTGCCCACGGGAGGACATCTCTCCCTGCAGCAGCTCAGCTCCTTTCAGAGCCTCTGCAAGTTCTTTTCCCTCAGCAAAGGGTGCACATCCCTGCCTTCAGCACACCTCCAGTGGGACCCACCTGGGAAAGCTTTCCATCCCTTCTGCACTTCCAGCTGGCTCCCTGGAAACTCCCACCTTCGTCCAAACAAAACTTCATCCCACCTGAACCTTTGATTTGAAGGCATCTCTGCAGGCTGTCGGTTGGCATTTAATAGCTGTGAGGGAAGACTGCCTTGGCTTTAGTGCTGCTGCTGCTGAACGAGGCCTCAGGCAGGAAGGGAAGGGAAGGCAATTGGGGTGGACAGGACATACCTGGCAGCTGCCTGGGAGCTCTGGGAGGCTGGAACCAGGAATTGCTGTCTGAGCCCCTCTGCACGCAGCCCGTGCCACCATCACCAGGACACGCCAGCTGCTCCTTGGGCTGCTTTTGGGCTGTCAGTGGCCTGTATCCAGGCTGAAGCATCTCCAGGAGCCTGCTCAGAGCAGCCCCTGGCCCGGGAGCCACGGGCAGCCCTTGAGCCGTGTCCGTGCCAGCGCCGGCCGGGCACCCAGCGCCCATCCCGGGCCGTGTGCTCGGCACGGGCAGGACGCTGCAGGCACAGCCCCTGCCCCGAGGGCCCATGGACAAGAGGTGCTGGATGCCTTTCGGGGACTCCTGGCCTCCTCCTGCCCCCTGTTCCCCGCAGCTGGGACACACAGAAACAACAAGGAGCATTGCTGGCAGTGAGTGGGAAGCACTGAGACCTCTGTGCAGCTTGCTGGAGCCAAGGATTCCCATCCTTGGGAGTTTCATACCTGCGATGCAGAGGGCTCAGTCAGTCGGAGCACAGTCCAGGTAGTGCCAAGGTTGTGAGTTCAATTCTCCCACAGACCGTGTCCTCGAGAGTCGGATTTTAGGAACCCTCTCAATCCCAGTATATCCTGTGACCTGGAAGCAAAGGGGAAAAGCCGCAGCCGAGTTTTAATAAAAGAGGTTTTGCCACTGCAGAGCTTCTTGGAGTTGCAAAGCAAGGGAGAGGGGGAGCGTCGCACCTAGCAGGTGATGGAGAAGCAGCCCGAGCAGAACCGTGCCCGGCCCCGCCGAGCGGCTCGTCCCGCGCCCCAGCCCCGCTCGTTCCGCAGGGGTGCGCGGGCAGCAGCCCCGGGGCTGTGCGCGCACGGGAACGGGGAGCCGGGCGCTGCTCCGCGCTCAGGGCTGCGGGGCCTCTGCGGGACAGGGGCACCGGGAGCGCCGGGATGTGGGGCTCCCAGGGCTGGCACGGCACTCCCCGCGCCCCGGCCGGGTCCAGCCGCGATGCAGCGTCTACACGGGGAGATCCCGCCGCCGTTCTTCCGGGCGCGGTTACCGGCAGAGCCCCGGCTCCCCGCGGCCACAGCGGGACCGTGTCCAGAGTGCCGCGGCCGCCGGAACGGAATGGGAGCGGCAGCGCCGGGCTCAGCCCCAGCGCCCGTCCGGGGCGGCTGCTGCTGCTGCTGCCTGCGGCGATCCCGATCCCGGCCCCGCTACCCGCACCCTGCCTGCCCGGGGAGAGGCGGCACCGCCTGGAACCCCCAGCCAATACCGCCAAAACCTAGACCCGACCCTGGTCCTACCTGAGCGCCCCAGGATTCGCGCAGAACCGGGAGCTGTCCCTGGCACAGCGCTCCGACGAGGATCCCGCCGCATCCCAGCACGAGTGTTCCCGAATGGAACGGGCCGGGAGCGGATCGGCCGCATAGAAATAGGCCCCGGCCCGCGCAGCCGCACTGGGGCCCCGTGCACCTGAGTCGGGCCCGGCCCCGCCCCTCAATCCCCGCCCGGCCCCGCCCCTCAATCCCCGCCCGGTACCGCCCTTGGTACCGCCCCCGGTACCGCCTTCGGTGCCGCCTCCGGAATCGTCCCCGGTACCGCCCCAAGTAACGCCCTCGGCCCCACCCCCGGTACCGCCCCCGGCAGTACAGGACCCCGACAGAGAAAGGCGCCCGCCCGTTTCCCGCGCGCCCGCGGCGCCGCTGAGCCCACAGCCCGTGTCCGCACTCTCGGAAACCCCGCAGAAAATCGCGCCGCGGGGATCGGTGTCGGCGTCGCGGGCAGGCAGCCCAAAAAACAGACTGGGGTCCTTGATTTTCCCGCCCTTTCTGCCGCCAGATATAGAAGGTCAGGCGAGTGCCGGCCGAGCCGCCATCTTGAGAGTGGCAAGACGTCACTTCCGCTTTTCCTGCTGCCATCTTTAGTACTGGCAGAGGCCACTTCCGGCCCGGCTGCCATCTTTGTTGTGGTACCCTTAACGCCCCTCACCATGTCAATTTCTAAGTCGCCTGCCTGAATCCGGCAACGACGCCGAAAAGAGCTCCGGCCGACGCTCGAGCGGCGGCAGGCACGGGCGGGGATGCTTGTCTCGGCCGGGCTCCTGCCGCAAGCGGCATCCGCAGCGTGGCGGCAGTCCTACAGGGCAGCGTCCCGGCACGCGCTCGCTCCCATCATCAGAAGGGCACGCGCGCAGCACCGCGCTGTGCCCACAGGACGGCAGCGCTGCCAGGGCGCCGGAGCGGCGGCGGCTGCAGTACCGCGCTGTGCCCACAAGGCGGCGTTAGCGGCGGGTGCGCAGCCAGGGCTGGGGCGCGGGGCAGGGGCGGGGCTGGGGCGCGGGGCAGGGGCGGGGCTGGGGGAGCGTCCCAGGGGGACGGACACGGGAGGGACAGGATCAGCGCTGGGGATGGCCTCAGGGTCTCTTGGGAGGGACGGGATCAGCGCTGGGGATGGCCTCAGGGTCCCACGGGAGGGACGGGATCAGCGCTGGGGATGGCCTCAGGGTCTCTCGGGAGGGACGGGATCAGCGCTGGGGATGGCCTCAGGGTCCCTCGGGAAGGACAGGATCAGCGCTGGGGATGGCCTCAGGGTCCCTCGGGAGGGACGGGATCAGCGCTGGGGATGGCCTCAGGGTCCCTCGGGAAGGACAGGATCAGCGCTGGGGATGGCCTCAGGGTCTCTCGGGAGGGACGGGCCCCAGGGACGGGATCAGCGCTGGGGATGGGCCTCAGGGTCCCTCGGGAAGGACAGGATCAGCGCTGGGGATGGCCTCAGGGTCCCTCGGGAGGGACGGGATCAGCGCTGGGATGGCCTCAGGGTCCCTCGGGAGGGACGGGATCAGCGCTGGGGATGGTCTCAGAGTCCCTCCGGAGGCGCTCGGGCACAGGAGATGCCGTGATGTGCAGGTGACACCCTGGGGCCCCCACGTGTCGAGGGACCGGGGCTGGGGTTGTGACGGGCTGGGCTTGTGTGAGAAGTGGATCTTTGGGTGAGTGACAGGCGTGGTGGTGCACCGAGAAATTGGCTAGTTAGCTAAATATTGAATTAACTGCCCAACTAACTAATAACTACTTTCATTAGTACTCCAGAGTAGGCATGTAATGTTCAATCAAGGTAATTATTAGTCACTGCCATCTGGAGTATTAATGAGGGGCCCTAACCTGGCATATATGAAAAAGGAGAAAAAAATATGTGTGTCAGGTGCAGCAGTAGAAAATTTCAGGCTCCTGAGGTTTAAATAATAACATAAGGTTTTTTGGTGTTTTGGGTTTTTTTTTTTACTTGCAAGGAGCCTGAAAATTTGTACTGCTGTTTTTTAAATTGTACAGCTAGAAAGGAAAAGAAAGTTAGAAAAAGGTTAGAGAGAAAAAAAAAGAAAAAGAAAGAGTGAAAAAGAAAAAAACCAGAGTTAGAGACTACTAGAAACAGGGAAAGAGAAATAGAGTCAGACAGAAATAGAGAGAAAAAGAAATCCAGAGAAAAAGAAAAGAAATAGAGAGAAAAAGAAATAGAGTTAATGCTACAGCAAATATGAAAAAGAAAGACAGGAGCCAAGGGGAAGACGTGGGGTATCTTGACTAGGGGCGACTTAACTTTATTGAATGAATGTTTTTATTCACAGCAAAAGACAGCAAGGTGTACAAAGGCAAGTACAGGTACCAATTTAATTACAGATACGCTCCGTGGACACGCTGCTAAAGGTGAATTTACACACAGAGCCTTTTTTTCCCCACTTTGAATCCACATGGGCCCACCTCTCTCCTCCCAAGTGCAAACAGCTCTTTATGGTCCAGAGATCCTCAAATAAATAGAACAATGTGCCAGCCCAGTGAAATGCTACTGCCAGGAATGACCCAGGTAAGGCAAACAGGGGCACTTCCCCTTAGGCATCCCCAAACCCTGAGCAAGCAGGGAGGCTGCCCAGAGCCTGCTGTGACATCCCCAGCTTCCTCTGCCTTAGATGTGGGCAGAGAGCTCCTGCTTCCCAGGCTGCCCACCCCTGAGCCCAGGAGCAGGCAGGGGCTGCTGCTCCTCCAGCTGTGCCCCAGTCAGGCATTTCCTGCAGGATCCCGCAGCTCTACTTACTGGGCCTGTGGTGATGGCTGGGTTCTGCAGCCTGGGCTCTTCCCACTGGGTCATTTTCTTATCTGCAAAGAACAAAAGAAATGATCCCATGGCTTCTCTGCTACCACACCGTCAATTTCTCTTGGTTTTTCTCTCCCTAGCACTGCTCAGCTCTGTCAGGGTTAGCAAAGGCTTGTGTCTCCCCACCCTCCCCAGCCCCAACACACTGTTAAGCTGAAAACATCCACTCAAAAACACAGAAGCACCCCAGAACCCAGGGAATCTGCACTGCTTTGATGGCAACGTCTGCAGGAGTGAGTGACACGTTCATTGGAACGTGGGCTGGGATTGGAGACACGGCCTGGTGGGTAAAGGAACCCAAAGTTTTTGGCAATGACACCCCAAGTTACTGTTTGGAAATTCTGCACAGACAGCTGAGGTATCACACTTCTAAATCTGGAGGGAGTAACATTTTTCCTAGACTCTGATTTAATGAGAAGGTGAAGGGGGCAGAACTGCCCTGTTTTGGTGCAAGAGAATCACCCAGCAAGGAGCAGTGGAGATGCTGGCAGTGGCACAGCACAGCCCACTTCTTTCCATCTACAGCTCTGAGGAGCACCAGGAGGATGACAGGAAAGCTTCTACAGGACCATGCTGGGACTGCCCTTCCCTGCCTCCAGACAGCTGCTCCTCCCAGGATCCTGAACACGGGATCACAACAAAACAACGGGGTTGCAACCAGAAGACAACGCTCCAAACCCACCCGGGTGCCACCTGCAATGGCAAGGTGCTGGTCACCCTGGGCTGCCACCCTCTGCTGCTACAGACACTCCTCTGCGCCAGGAGCTGGGCAGCAGCAGTCAGACTGCATTTTCCTTGTTCCTACAACTGGAAAAGCCCTCTAAGTTTGAGCATCCCAAGCTGTTTAAGGGGGACTGGGATCTGAAAGGTGTCATTCAGCAAATGTTACCTGGAGAAAATTCTGAAGGACTGCAAGCACATTGCAAGACATTTGATCTATTAGTTAATTTAACAGTAAAATACTACTTTATTTCCCTTCACACATTAAAGTGATTTATCCCTTGTGGAAAAGCTGAGGAGGGCTGCCAGCCTGAGACCCCAGAGCTGCTGCCAAGGTGGGGCACCCAGCACAGCCCTTTGCCTTTCCAATCCCTCCACTGGAATCCCCTTCTACAGAGTTCTTGGTCACCTCGACACCAGCAGCCACAAATCACAGCGCCAGTTCTGTGTGAAATCACAGGTAACACAGCTGGAAATGACTGACAGTGGGTCAGCTCTTGGCCCTCTCTACCTCGGAGTGTGCAGCGACACCAACAAATCTCCGTCTGAGTTTCTTCTCAGAGTCTTACAGGGACTTCACGTCAAAAATGCTGTTCCAGGGCTACAAGGGTCTGGCATGAACCACTCCACCTGGAACTGCAGCTCAGGATTCTCTGCCTGATCCCAAGTGCACATGGATAACAAGTTCATTCTTTTTGAAGAGTATTTTCAAAAGTCTCAACACTCTCAAAAATTTCAGAACTTTGAGTCTTCCCACCACTACAGTTCTCTGTCAGAAACCAGGCTCTCAGGCCTTTGAGGAGTCCCTCTCCTGCCTTTCCAAGGGCCCCACTATTTCCCTGAAGTTGGGACCCCCTGCCACACAGAGAACTCTCAGAGCCAGACATTCCCAATGCTGATGGCATCACAAGGGTTACTCCAGCTGGGATTTGGGCACTCCTGTCAATACAGCACAGAGTGAAATAACTCTTGTCCAGGTGAGAGTATTTTTCATGCCCTTTCCAACCAAAACTCTACTAATAATTGCCATTCTGAGTTACACTTTGCCATTCTCCTTGCACAGCCTCTCCCTGCACACTGCAGGGGCCATTTGCCAGGCTCACTGTGACTTCCCATCCCATCCCAGTGAGCCCCTCTGCCCTCTCCTGCCCTGCTGCTTCCTGCTGAACTAAGGAGTTCTCCTCCCTAACTCCCTGTGCGTGTCACTGATGCAGATGGTGAATAGCACCGTGTGCTGCTGGATGTGGACAGACTTTGAGGGGAACCCACTGATGGTATCCATGCCCCTTGTGCGTGAATCACTGCCAGCTGCCCAGAAAATGGCTGCAGAAGGGCTGTTTTCCCTCCTGATCCCGTCCAACACGTGGCTGGTAGGTGCCTGGGAGCTGCCAGGAAGGCAGCAGTGTGTGTGTGCTGCAGGGAGCAGTGTGTCCATGGGGTGAGGTGACAGGGCAGCTGGGGCACACAGAGCCAGGGAAGGGCTCAGGGGCACCCCACAGAGCCGGGGAAGGGCTCAGGGGCGTGCCAGAATTGTTTTCCCAGGGGCCTTTGGCCCTCTGCTGTGAGACAGTTGGGCTGTACTAAAATGGCACTGCCATACGAGGTGGAGGTGCCACTCTTTGTGGAGCTGTGAGGTGCATTGTCCCACCCATGTTGTGTTTGTTTCTACAGGGGTATCAGAGCACTTATTAAAGGGAAATGGGGCACACTGAGTAATTCAAGATAAACACACAGTAGCATTGTCACAGGAACTTCACCCTGTGCCTTAGATTTTGCCTATTTATGTATCCTTAACACAGCAGGACTAAATCAATTGATAAATGCATATCTTTGTAGCCTGCAGTGCTCAAGGCTTCCCTCCCCTATTCCTGCTCCTCCTGCACCCCTCACCACGCTTCCTAACTAGTGAAATTAAGTTCTGGTGAAAGTTTTGGAAAAAGAAGCGTAGAAACAAGTGCTTACTTGTTACAAGCTCTACTATGAGTTTTCCCCAGCTAGGAGCAGCACAGAAGTGAGACAGGGGCAATGACATCAGGGAACAGCTGTAGAGTTAAAGGCAGAAAGAAAAGACTTACCAGCAAAGGGCAGGAAAGGAGAAAGGTTTCAGAAAAGATTTTGGTGGTCTAATTAATGATCATTTCTGATTCTCCTGTGAGAAGAACACAAACTCACAGCCAGTCAGGCCTCACAGTCCTCTGTAGTGAGAGTTCAGCACACATCCCAGAGGCAAGTCCAGCACCTGAAACAAAAAAAAAGAAAAAAAAAAAAAAAAAAAAGAAAAAATAACCAGAAGAAAAAGGTGACAGGGCAGCACAAAGATTGTTCTCTGTGCAGCGCCCAGACTCGGGGCTCGCTCTCAGCTTTGCTAGTTCCCGTGAATTATCCCACAGCCCCCAATTATCTGCTCAGTTCCTGCTGCCATAACCTCACAGTGCCTCACGGAGGGTGGATATTCCCGTGCAGAGCTGCCCCTTGAACGCCAGCTGTGCCAGGAACGGGCAGAGCGTCCAAGGAAGCTCAGCAGCATCGGGACAGGGACAGGCATCTGTTCCAAAGAATTGGCTATTTAAAGCCCTCATCCCCCAGCCCCGCCCATGTCCCTGGGGGCACTTGACAGAGCTGCCTGGAGTCCAGCTGATTTAGCCCCCCTGAGCCGGGGCTCCAGGTGATATTTTCAAGCAGGAGAAGGCAGGGCCGGGGGCGCTCCCGTCCCGTGCCAAGGCAGCTCCCCGTGCCCACGGGAGGACATCTCTCCCTGCAGCAGCTCAGCTCCTTTCAGAGCCTCTGCAAGTTCTTTTCCCTCAGCAAAGGGTGCACATCCCTGCCTTCAGCACACCTCCAGTGGGACCCACCTGGGAAAGCTTTCCATCCCTTCTGCACTTCCAGCTGGCTCCCTGGAAACTCCCACCTTCGTCCAAACAAAACTTCATCCCACCTGAACCTTTGATTTGAAGGCATCTCTGCAGGCTGTCGGTTGGCATTTAATAGCTGTGAGGGAAGACTGCCTTGGCTTTAGTGCTGCTGCTGCTGAACGAGGCCTCAGGCAGGAAGGGAAGGGAAGGCAATTGGGGTGGACAGGACATACCTGGCAGCTGCCTGGGAGCTCTGGGAGGCTGGAACCAGGAATTGCTGTCTGAGCCCCTCTGCACGCAGCCCGTGCCACCATCACCAGGACACGCCAGCTGCTCCTTGGGCTGCTTTTGGGCTGTCAGTGGCCTGTATCCAGGCTGAAGCATCTCCAGGAGCCTGCTCAGAGCAGCCCCTGGCCCGGGAGCCACGGGCAGCCCTTGAGCCGTGTCCGTGCCAGCGCCGGCCGGGCACCCAGCGCCCATCCCGGGCCGTGTGCTCGGCACGGGCAGGACGCTGCAGGCACAGCCCCTGCCCCGAGGGCCCATGGACAAGAGGTGCTGGATGCCTTTCGGGGACTCCTGGCCTCCTCCTGCCCCCTGTTCCCCGCAGCTGGGACACACAGAAACAACAAGGAGCATTGCTGGCAGTGAGTGGGAAGCACTGAGACCTCTGTGCAGCTTGCTGGAGCCAAGGATTCCCATCCTTGGGAGTTTCATACCTGCGATGCAGAGGGCTCAGTCAGTCGGAGCACAGTCCAGGTAGTGCCAAGGTTGTGAGTTCAATTCTCCCACAGACCGTGTCCTCGAGAGTCGGATTTTAGGAACCCTCTCAATCCCAGTATATCCTGTGACCTGGAAGCAAAGGGGAAAAGCCGCAGCCGAGTTTTAATAAAAGAGGTTTTGCCACTGCAGAGCTTCTTGGAGTTGCAAAGCAAGGGAGAGGGGGAGCGTCGCACCTAGCAGGTGATGGAGAAGCAGCCCGAGCAGAACCGTGCCCGGCCCCGCCGAGCGGCTCGTCCCGCGCCCCAGCCCCGCTCGTTCCGCAGGGGTGCGCGGGCAGCAGCCCCGGGGCTGTGCGCGCACGGGAACGGGGAGCCGGGCGCTGCTCCGCGCTCAGGGCTGCGGGGCCTCTGCGGGACAGGGGCACCGGGAGCGCCGGGATGTGGGGCTCCCAGGGCTGGCACGGCACTCCCCGCGCCCCGGCCGGGTCCAGCCGCGATGCAGCGTCTACACGGGGAGATCCCGCCGCCGTTCTTCCGGGCGCGGTTACCGGCAGAGCCCCGGCTCCCCGCGGCCACAGCGGGACCGTGTCCAGAGTGCCGCGGCCGCCGGAACGGAATGGGAGCGGCAGCGCCGGGCTCAGCCCCAGCGCCCGTCCGGGGCGGCTGCTGCTGCTGCCTGCGGCGATCCCGATCCCGGCCCCGCTACCCGCACCCTGCCTGCCCGGGGAGAGGCGGCACCGCCTGGAACCCCCAGCCAATACCGCCAAAACCTAGACCCGACCCTGGTCCTACCTGAGCGCCCCAGGATTCGCGCAGAACCGGGAGCTGTCCCTGGCACAGCGCTCCGACGAGGATCCCGCCGCATCCCAGCACGAGTGTTCCCGAATGGAACGGGCCGGGAGCGGATCGGCCGCATAGAAATAGGCCCCGGCCCGCGCAGCCGCACTGGGGCCCCGTGCACCTGAGTCGGGCCCGGCCCCGCCCCTCAATCCCCGCCCGGCCCCGCCCCTCAATCCCCGCCCGGTACCGCCCTTGGTACCGCCCCCGGTACCGCCTTCGGTGCCGCCTCCGGAATCGTCCCCGGTACCGCCCCAAGTAACGCCCTCGGCCCCACCCCCGGTACCGCCCCCGGCAGTACAGGACCCCGACAGAGAAAGGCGCCCGCCCGTTTCCCGCGCGCCCGCGGCGCCGCTGAGCCCACAGCCCGTGTCCGCACTCTCGGAAACCCCGCAGAAAATCGCGCCGCGGGGATCGGTGTCGGCGTCGCGGGCAGGCAGCCCAAAAAACAGACTGGGGTCCTTGATTTTCCCGCCCTTTCTGCCGCCAGATATAGAAGGTCAGGCGAGTGCCGGCCGAGCCGCCATCTTGAGAGTGGCAAGACGTCACTTCCGCTTTTCCTGCTGCCATCTTTAGTACTGGCAGAGGCCACTTCCGGCCCGGCTGCCATCTTTGTTGTGGTACCCTTAACGCCCCTCACCATGTCAATTTCTAAGTCGCCTGCCTGAATCCGGCAACGACGCCGAAAAGAGCTCCGGCCGACGCTCGAGCGGCGGCAGGCACGGGCGGGGATGCTTGTCTCGGCCGGGCTCCTGCCGCAAGCGGCATCCGCAGCGTGGCGGCAGTCCTACAGGGCAGCGTCCCGGCACGCGCTCGCTCCCATCATCAGAAGGGCACGCGCGCAGCACCGCGCTGTGCCCACAGGACGGCAGCGCTGCCAGGGCGCCGGAGCGGCGGCGGCTGCAGTACCGCGCTGTGCCCACAAGGCGGCGTTAGCGGCGGGTGCGCAGCCAGGGCTGGGGCGCGGGGCAGGGGCGGGGCAGGGGCGGGGCTGGGGGAGCGTCCCAGGGGGACGGACACGGGAGGGACAGGATCAGCGCTGGGGATGGCCTCAGGGTCTCTTGGGAGGGACGGGATCAGCGCTGGGGATGGCCTCAGGGTCCCACGGGAGGGACGGGATCAGCGCTGGGGATGGCCTCAGGGTCTCTCGGGAGGGACGGGATCAGCGCTGGGGATGGGCCTCAGGGTCCCTCGGGAAGGACAGGATCAGCGCTGGGGATGGCCTCAGGGTCCCTCGGGAGGGACGGGATCAGCGCTGGGGATGGGCCTCAGGGTCCCTCGGGAAGGACAGGATCAGCGCTGGGGATGGCCTCAGAGCGCTGGGGATGGCCTCAGGGTCCCTCGGGAGGGACGGGATCAGCGCTGGGGATGGGCCTCAGGGTCCCTCGGGAAGGACAGGATCAGCGCTGGGGATGGCCTCAGGGTCCCTCGGGAGGGACGGGATCAGCGCTGGGGATGGCCTCAGGGTCCCTCGGGAGGGACGGGATCAGCGCTGGGGATGGCCTCAGGGTCCCTCGGGAGGGACGGGATCAGCGCTGGGGATGGTCTCAGAGTCCCTCCGGAGGCGCTCGGGCACAGGAGATGCCGTGATGTGCAGGTGACACCCTGGGGCCCCCACGTGTCGAGGGACCGGGGCTGGGGTTGTGACGGGCTGGGCTTGTGTGAGAAGTGGATCTTTGGGTGAGTGACAGGCGTGGTGGTGCACCGAGAAATTGGCTAGTTAGCTAAATATTGAATTAACTGCCCAACTAACTAATAACTACTTTCATTAGTACTCCAGAGTAGGCATGTAATGTTCAATCAAGGTAATTATTAGTCACTGCCATCTGGAGTATTAATGAGGGGCCCTAACCTGGCATATATGAAAAAGGAGAAAAAAATATGTGTGTCAGGTGCAGCAGTAGAAAATTTCAGGCTCCTGAGGTGTAAATAATTTTATTTAAATAATAACATAAGGTTTTTTGGTGTTTTGGGTTTTTTTTTTACTTGCAAGGAGCCTGAAAATTTGTACTGCTGTTTTTTAAATTGTACAGCTAGAAAGGAAAAGAAAGTTAGAAAAAGGTTAGAGAGAAAAAAAAAGAAAAAGAAAGAGTGAAAAAGAAAAAAAACCAGAGTTAGAGACTACTAGAAACAGGGAAAGAGAAATAGAGTCAGACAGAAATAGAGAGAAAAAGAAATCCAGAGAAAAAGAAAAGAAATAGAGAGAAAAAGAAATAGAGTTAATGCTACAGCAAATATGAAAAAGAAAGACAGGAGCCAAGGGGAAGACGTGGGGTATCTTGACTAGGGGCGACTTAACTTTATTGAATGAATGTTTTTATTCACAGCAAAAGACAGCAAGGTGTACAAAGGCAAGTACAGGTACCAATTTAATTACAGATACGCTCCGTGGACACGCTGCTAAAGGTGAATTTACACACAGAGCCTTTTTTTCCCCACTTTGAATCCACATGGGCCCACCTCTCTCCTCCCAAGTGCAAACAGCTCTTTATGGTCCAGAGATCCTCAAATAAATAGAACAATGTGCCAGCCCAGTGAAATGCTACTGCCAGGAATGACCCAGGTAAGGCAAACAGGGGCACTTCCCCTTAGGCATCCCCAAACCCTGAGCAAGCAGGGAGGCTGCCCAGAGCCTGCTGTGACATCCCCAGCTTCCTCTGCCTTAGATGTGGGCAGAGAGCTCCTGCTTCCCAGGCTGCCCACCCCTGAGCCCAGGAGCAGGCAGGGGCTGCTGCTCCTCCAGCTGTGCCCCAGTCAGGCATTTCCTGCAGGATCCCGCAGCTCTACTTACTGGGCCTGTGGTGATGGCTGGGTTCTGCAGCCTGGGCTCTTCCCACTGGGTCATTTTCTTATCTGCAAAGAACAAAAGAAATGATCCCATGGCTTCTCTGCTACCACACCGTCAATTTCTCTTGGTTTTTCTCTCCCTAGCACTGCTCAGCTCTGTCAGGGTTAGCAAAGGCTTGTGTCTCCCCACCCTCCCCAGCCCCAACACACTGTTAAGCTGAAAACATCCACTCAAAAACACAGAAGCACCCCAGAACCCAGGGAATCTGCACTGCTTTGATGGCAACGTCTGCAGGAGTGAGTGACACGTTCATTGGAACGTGGGCTGGGATTGGAGACACGGCCTGGTGGGTAAAGGAACCCAAAGTTTTTTGGCAATGACACCCCAAGTTACTGTTTGGAAATTCTGCACAGACAGCTGAGGTATCACACTTCTAAATCTGGAGGGAGTAACATTTTTCCTAGACTCTGATTTAATGAGAAGGTGAAGGGGGCAGAACTGCCCTGTTTTGGTGCAAGAGAATCACCCAGCAAGGAGCAGTGGAGATGCTGGCAGTGGCACAGCACAGCCCACTTCTTTCCATCTACAGCTCTGAGGAGCACCAGGAGGATGACAGGAAAGCTTCTACAGGACCATGCTGGGACTGCCCTTCCCTGCCTCCAGACAGCTGCTCCTCCCAGGATCCTGAACACGGGATCACAACAAACCACAACGGGGTTGCAACCAGAAGACAACGCTCCAAACCCACCCGGGTGCCACCTGCAATGGCAAGGTGCTGGTCACCCTGGGCTGCCACCCTCTGCTGCTACAGACACTCCTCTGCGCCAGGAGCTGGGCAGCAGCAGTCAGACTGCATTTTCCTTGTTCCTACAACTGGAAAAGCCCTCTAAGTTTGAGCATCCCAAGCTGTTTAAGGGGGACTGGGATCTGAAAGGTGTCATTCAGCAAATGTTACCTGGAGAAAATTCTGAAGGACTGCAAGCACATTGCAAGACATTTGATCTATTAGTTAATTTAACAGTAAAATACTACTTTATTTCCCTTCACACATTAAAGTGATTTATCCCTTGTGGAAAAGCTGAGGAGGGCTGCCAGCCTGAGACCCCAGAGCTGCTGCCAAGGTGGGGCACCCAGCACAGCCCTTTGCCTTTCCAATCCCTCCACTGGAATCCCCTTCTACAGAGTTCTTGGTCACCTCGACACCAGCAGCCACAAATCACAGCGCCAGTTCTGTGTGAAATCACAGGTAACACAGCTGGAAATGACTGACAGTGGGTCAGCTCTTGGCCCTCTCTACCTCGGAGTGTGCAGCGACACCAACAAATCTCCGTCTGAGTTTCTTCTCAGAGTCTTACAGGGACTTCACGTCAAAAATGCTGTTCCAGGGCTACAAGGGTCTGGCATGAACCACTCCACCTGGAACTGCAGCTCAGGATTCTCTGCCTGATCCCAAGTGCACATGGATAACAAGTTCATTCTTTTTGAAGAGTATTTTCAAAAGTCTCAACACTCTCAAAAATTTCAGAACTTTGAGTCTTCCCACCACTACAGTTCTCTGTCAGAAACCAGGCTCTCAGGCCTTTGAGGAGTCCCTCTCCTGCCTTTCCAAGGGCCCCACTATTTCCCTGAAGTTGGGACCCCCTGCCACACAGAGAACTCTCAGAGCCAGACATTCCCAATGCTGATGGCATCACAAGGGTTACTCCAGCTGGGATTTGGGCACTCCTGTCAATACAGCACAGAGTGAAATAACTCTTGTCCAGGTGAGAGTATTTTTCATGCCCTTTCCAACCAAAACTCTACTAATAATTGCCATTCTGAGTTACACTTTGCCATTCTCCTTGCACAGCCTCTCCCTGCACACTGCAGGGGCCATTTGCCAGGCTCACTGTGACTTCCCATCCCATCCCAGTGAGCCCCTCTGCCCTCTCCTGCCCTGCTGCTTCCTGCTGAACTAAGGAGTTCTCCTCCCTAACTCCCTGTGCGTGTCACTGATGCAGATGGTGAATAGCACCGTGTGCTGCTGGATGTGGACAGACTTTGAGGGGAACCCACTGATGGTATCCATGCCCCTTGTGCGTGAATCACTGCCAGCTGCCCAGAAAATGGCTGCAGAAGGGCTGTTTTCCCTCCTGATCCCGTCCAACACGTGGCTGGTAGG
Organism: Oenanthe melanoleuca; assembly: GCF_029582105.1. NCBI lineage: Eukaryota > Metazoa > Chordata > Aves > Passeriformes > Muscicapidae > Oenanthe > Oenanthe melanoleuca. Next base: position 49,054 of record NW_026612722.1, read on the forward strand.
TGCCTGGGAGCTGCCAGGAAGGCAGCAGTGTGTGTGTGCTGCAGGGAGCAGTGTGTCCATGGGGTGAGGTGACAGGGCAGCTGGGGCACACAGAGCCAGGGAAGGGCTCAGGGGCACCCCACAGAGCCGGGGAAGGGCTCAGGGGCGTGCCAGAATTGTTTTCCCAGGGGCCTTTGGCCCTCTGCTGTGAGACAGTTGGGCTGTACTAAAATGGCACTGCCATACGAGGTGGAGGTGCCACTCTTTGTGGAGCTGTGAGGTGCATTGTCCCACCCATGTTGTGTTTGTTTCTACAGGGGTATCAGAGCACTTATTAAAGGGAAATGGGGCACACTGAGTAATTCAAGATAAACACACAGTAGCATTGTCACAGGAACTTCACCCTGTGCCTTAGATTTTGCCTATTTATGTATCCTTAACACAGCAGGACTAAATCAATTGATAAATGCATATCTTTGTAGCCTGCAGTGCTCAAGGCTTCCCTCCCCTATTCCTGCTCCTCCTGCACCCCTCACCACGCTTCCTAACTAGTGAAATTAAGTTCTGGTGAAAGTTTTGGAAAAAGAAGCGTAGAAACAAGTGCTTACTTGTTACAAGCTCTACTATGAGTTTTCCCCAGCTAGGAGCAGCACAGAAGTGAGACAGGGGCAATGACATCAGGGAACAGCTGTAGAGTTAAAGGCAGAAAGAAAAGACTTACCAGCAAAGGGCAGGAAAGGAGAAAGGTTTCAGAAAAGATTTTGGTGGTCTAATTAATGATCATTTCTGATTCTCCTGTGAGAAGAACACAAACTCACAGCCAGTCAGGCCTCACAGTCCTCTGTAGTGAGAGTTCAGCACACATCCCAGAGGCAAGTCCAGCACCTGAAACAAAAAAAAAGAAAAAAAAAAAAAAAAAAAAAGAAAAAATAACCAGAAGAAAAAGGTGACAGGGCAGCACAAAGATTGTTCTCTGTGCAGCGCCCAGACTCGGGGCTCGCTCTCAGCTTTGCTAGTTCCCGTGAATTATCCCACAGCCCCCAATTATCTGCTCAGTTCCTGCTGCCATAACCTCACAGTGCCTCACGGAGGGTGGATATTCCCGTGCAGAGCTGCCCCTTGAACGCCAGCTGTGCCAGGAACGGGCAGAGCGTCCAAGGAAGCTCAGCAGCATCGGGACAGGGACAGGCATCTGTTCCAAAGAATTGGCTATTTAAAGCCCTCATCCCCCAGCCCCGCCCATGTCCCTGGGGGCACTTGACAGAGCTGCCTGGAGTCCAGCTGATTTAGCCCCCCTGAGCCGGGGCTCCAGGTGATATTTTCAAGCAGGAGAAGGCAGGGCCGGGGGCGCTCCCGTCCCGTGCCAAGGCAGCTCCCCGTGCCCACGGGAGGACATCTCTCCCTGCAGCAGCTCAGCTCCTTTCAGAGCCTCTGCAAGTTCTTTTCCCTCAGCAAAGGGTGCACATCCCTGCCTTCAGCACACCTCCAGTGGGACCCACCTGGGAAAGCTTTCCATCCCTTCTGCACTTCCAGCTGGCTCCCTGGAAACTCCCACCTTCGTCCAAACAAAACTTCATCCCACCTGAACCTTTGATTTGAAGGCATCTCTGCAGGCTGTCGGTTGGCATTTAATAGCTGTGAGGGAAGACTGCCTTGGCTTTAGTGCTGCTGCTGCTGAACGAGGCCTCAGGCAGGAAGGGAAGGGAAGGCAATTGGGGTGGACAGGACATACCTGGCAGCTGCCTGGGAGCTCTGGGAGGCTGGAACCAGGAATTGCTGTCTGAGCCCCTCTGCACGCAGCCCGTGCCACCATCACCAGGACACGCCAGCTGCTCCTTGGGCTGCTTTTGGGCTGTCAGTGGCCTGTATCCAGGCTGAAGCATCTCCAGGAGCCTGCTCAGAGCAGCCCCTGGCCCGGGAGCCACGGGCAGCCCTTGAGCCGTGTCCGTGCCAGCGCCGGCCGGGCACCCAGCGCCCATCCCGGGCCGTGTGCTCGGCACGGGCAGGACGCTGCAGGCACAGCCCCTGCCCCGAGGGCCCATGGACAAGAGGTGCTGGATGCCTTTCGGGGACTCCTGGCCTCCTCCTGCCCCCTGTTCCCCGCAGCTGGGACACACAGAAACAACAAGGAGCATTGCTGGCAGTGAGTGGGAAGCACTGAGACCTCTGTGCAGCTTGCTGGAGCCAAGGATTCCCATCCTTGGGAGTTTCATACCTGCGATGCAGAGGGCTCAGTCAGTCGGAGCACAGTCCAGGTAGTGCCAAGGTTGTGAGTTCAATTCTCCCACAGACCGTGTCCTCGAGAGTCGGATTTTAGGAACCCTCTCAATCCCAGTATATCCTGTGACCTGGAAGCAAAGGGGAAAAGCCGCAGCCGAGTTTTAATAAAAGAGGTTTTGCCACTGCAGAGCTTCTTGGAGTTGCAAAGCAAGGGAGAGGGGGAGCGTCGCACCTAGCAGGTGATGGAGAAGCAGCCCGAGCAGAACCGTGCCCGGCCCCGCCGAGCGGCTCGTCCCGCGCCCCAGCCCCGCTCGTTCCGCAGGGGTGCGCGGGCAGCAGCCCCGGGGCTGTGCGCGCACGGGAACGGGGAGCCGGGCGCTGCTCCGCGCTCAGGGCTGCGGGGCCTCTGCGGGACAGGGGCACCGGGAGCGCCGGGATGTGGGGCTCCCAGGGCTGGCACGGCACTCCCCGCGCCCCGGCCGGGTCCAGCCGCGATGCAGCGTCTACACGGGGAGATCCCGCCGCCGTTCTTCCGGGCGCGGTTACCGGCAGAGCCCCGGCTCCCCGCGGCCACAGCGGGACCGTGTCCAGAGTGCCGCGGCCGCCGGAACGGAATGGGAGCGGCAGCGCCGGGCTCAGCCCCAGCGCCCGTCCGGGGCGGCTGCTGCTGCTGCTGCCTGCGGCGATCCCGATCCCGGCCCCGCTACCCGCACCCTGCCTGCCCGGGGAGAGGCGGCACCGCCTGGAACCCCCAGCCAATACCGCCAAAACCTAGACCCGACCCTGGTCCTACCTGAGCGCCCCAGGATTCGCGCAGAACCGGGAGCTGTCCCTGGCACAGCGCTCCGACGAGGATCCCGCCGCATCCCAGCACGAGTGTTCCCGAATGGAACGGGCCGGGAGCGGATCGGCCGCATAGAAATAGGCCCCGGCCCGCGCAGCCGCACTGGGGCCCCGTGCACCTGAGTCGGGCCCGGCCCCGCCCCTCAATCCCCGCCCGGCCCCGCCCCTCAATCCCCGCCCGGTACCGCCCTTGGTACCGCCCCCGGTACCGCCTTCGGTGCCGCCTCCGGAATCGTCCCCGGTACCGCCCCAAGTAACGCCCTCGGCCCCACCCCCGGTACCGCCCCCGGCAGTACAGGACCCCGACAGAGAAAGGCGCCCGCCCGTTTCCCGCGCGCCCGCGGCGCCGCTGAGCCCACAGCCCGTGTCCGCACTCTCGGAAACCCCGCAGAAAATCGCGCCGCGGGGATCGGTGTCGGCGTCGCGGGCAGGCAGCCCAAAAAACAGACTGGGGTCCTTGATTTTCCCGCCCTTTCTGCCGCCAGATATAGAAGGTCAGGCGAGTGCCGGCCGAGCCGCCATCTTGAGAGTGGCAAGACGTCACTTCCGCTTTTCCTGCTGCCATCTTTAGTACTGGCAGAGGCCACTTCCGGCCCGGCTGCCATCTTTGTTGTGGTACCCTTAACGCCCCTCACCATGTCAATTTCTAAGTCGCCTGCCTGAATCCGGCAACGACGCCGAAAAGAGCTCCGGCCGACGCTCGAGCGGCGGCAGGCACGGGCGGGGATGCTTGTCTCGGCCGGGCTCCTGCCGCAAGCGGCATCCGCAGCGTGGCGGCAGTCCTACAGGGCAGCGTCCCGGCACGCGCTCGCTCCCATCATCAGAAGGGCACGCGCGCAGCACCGCGCTGTGCCCACAGGACGGCAGCGCTGCCAGGGCGCCGGAGCGGCGGCGGCTGCAGTACCGCGCTGTGCCCACAAGGCGGCGTTAGCGGCGGGTGCGCAGCCAGGGCTGGGGCGCGGGGCAGGGGCGGGGCTGGGGCGCGGGGCAGGGGCGGGGCTGGGGGAGCGTCCCAGGGGGACGGACACGGGAGGGACAGGATCAGCGCTGGGGATGGCCTCAGGGTCTCTTGGGAGGGACGGGATCAGCGCTGGGGATGGCCTCAGGGTCCCACGGGAGGGACGGGATCAGCGCTGGGGATGGCCTCAGGGTCTCTCGGGAGGGACGGGATCAGCGCTGGGGATGGCCTCAGGGTCCCTCGGGAAGGACAGGATCAGCGCTGGGGATGGCCTCAGGGTCCCTCGGGAGGGACGGGATCAGCGCTGGGGATGGGCCTCAGGGTCCCTCGGGAAGGACAGGATCAGCGCTGGGGATGGCCTCAGGGTCTCTCGGGAGGGACGGGATCAGCGCTGGGGATGGGCCTCAGGGTCCCTCGGGAAGGACAGGATCAGCGCTGGGGATGGCCTCAGGGTCCCTCGGGAGGGACGGGATCAGCGCTGGGGATGGGCCTCTGGGTCCCTCGGGAAGGACAGGATCAGCGCTGGGGATGGCCTCAGGGTCCCTCGGGAGGGACGGGATCAGCGCTGGGGATGGCCTCAGGGTCCCTCGGGAGGGACGGGATCAGCGCTGGGGATGGCCTCAGGGTCCCTCGGGAGGGACGGGATCAGCGCTGGGGATGGTCTCAGAGTCCCTCCGGAGGCGCTCGGGCACAGGAGATGCCGTGATGTGCAGGTGACACCCTGGGGCCCCCACGTGTCGAGGGACCGGGGCTGGGGTTGTGACGGGCTGGGCTTGTGTGAGAAGTGGATCTTTGGGTGAGTGACAGGCGTGGTGGTGCACCGAGAAATTGGCTAGTTAGCTAAATATTGAATTAACTGCCCAACTAACTAATAACTACTTTCATTAGTACTCCAGAGTAGGCATGTAATGTTCAATCAAGGTAATTATTAGTCACTGCCATCTGGAGTATTAATGAGGGGCCCTAACCTGGCATATATGAAAAAGGAGAAAAAAATATGTGTGTCAGGTGCAGCAGTAGAAAATTTCAGGCTCCTGAGGTGTAAATAATTTTATTTAAATAATAACATAAGGTTTTTTGGTGTTTTGGGTTTTTTTTTTACTTGCAAGGAGCCTGAAAATTTGTACTGCTGTTTTTTAAATTGTACAGCTAGAAAGGAAAAGAAAGTTAGAAAAAGGTTAGAGAGAAAAAAAAAGAAAAAGAAAGAGTGAAAAAGAAAAAAACCAGAGTTAGAGACTACTAGAAACAGGGAAAGAGAAATAGAGTCAGACAGAAATAGAGAGAAAAAGAAATCCAGAGAAAAAGAAAAGAAATAGAGAGAAAAAGAAATAGAGTTAATGCTACAGCAAATATGAAAAAGAAAGACAGGAGCCAAGGGGAAGACGTGGGGTATCTTGACTAGGGGCGACTTAACTTTATTGAATGAATGTTTTTATTCACAGCAAAAGACAGCAAGGTGTACAAAGGCAAGTACAGGTACCAATTTAATTACAGATACGCTCCGTGGACACGCTGCTAAAGGTGAATTTACACACAGAGCCTTTTTTTCCCCACTTTGAATCCACATGGGCCCACCTCTCTCCTCCCAAGTGCAAACAGCTCTTTATGGTCCAGAGATCCTCAAATAAATAGAACAATGTGCCAGCCCAGTGAAATGCTACTGCCAGGAATGACCCAGGTAAGGCAAACAGGGGCACTTCCCCTTAGGCATCCCCAAACCCTGAGCAAGCAGGGAGGCTGCCCAGAGCCTGCTGTGACATCCCCAGCTTCCTCTGCCTTAGATGTGGGCAGAGAGCTCCTGCTTCCCAGGCTGCCCACCCCTGAGCCCAGGAGCAGGCAGGGGCTGCTGCTCCTCCAGCTGTGCCCCAGTCAGGCATTTCCTGCAGGATCCCGCAGCTCTACTTACTGGGCCTGTGGTGATGGCTGGGTTCTGCAGCCTGGGCTCTTCCCACTGGGTCATTTTCTTATCTGCAAAGAACAAAAGAAATGATCCCATGGCTTCTCTGCTACCACACCGTCAATTTCTCTTGGTTTTTCTCTCCCTAGCACTGCTCAGCTCTGTCAGGGTTAGCAAAGGCTTGTGTCTCCCCACCCTCAACACACTGTTAAGCTGAAAACATCCACTCAAAAACACAGAAGCACCCCAGAACCCAGGGAATCTGCACTGCTTTGATGGCAACGTCTGCAGGAGTGAGTGACACGTTCATTGGAACGTGGGCTGGGATTGGAGACACGGCCTGGTGGGTAAAGGAACCCAAAGTTTTTGGCAATGACACCCCAAGTTACTGTTTGGAAATTCTGCACAGACAGCTGAGGTATCACACTTCTAAATCTGGAGGGAGTAACATTTTTCCTAGACTCTGATTTAATGAGAAGGTGAAGGGGGCAGAACTGCCCTGTTTTGGTGCAAGAGAATCACCCAGCAAGGAGCAGTGGAGATGCTGGCAGTGGCACAGCACAGCCCACTTCTTTCCATCTACAGCTCTGAGGAGCACCAGGAGGATGACAGGAAAGCTTCTACAGGACCATGCTGGGACTGCCCTTCCCTGCCTCCAGACAGCTGCTCCTCCCAGGATCCTGAACACGGGATCACAACAAAACAACGGGGTTGCAACCAGAAGACAACGCTCCAAACCCACCCGGGTGCCACCTGCAATGGCAAGGTGCTGGTCACCCTGGGCTGCCACCCTCTGCTGCTACAGACACTCCTCTGCGCCAGGAGCTGGGCAGCAGCAGTCAGACTGCATTTTCCTTGTTCCTACAACTGGAAAAGCCCTCTAAGTTTGAGCATCCCAAGCTGCTTTAAGGGGGACTGGGATCTGAAAGGTGTCATTCAGCAAATGTTACCTGGAGAAAATTCTGAAGGACTGCAAGCACATTGCAAGACATTTGATCTATTAGTTAATTTAACAGTAAAATACTACTTTATTTCCCTTCACACATTAAAGTGATTTATCCCTTGTGGAAAAGCTGAGGAGGGCTGCCAGCCTGAGACCCCAGAGCTGCTGCCAAGGTGGGGCACCCAGCACAGCCCTTTGCCTTTCCAATCCCTCCACTGGAATCCCCTTCTACAGAGTTCTTGGTCACCTCGACACCAGCAGCCACAAATCACAGCGCCAGTTCTGTGTGAAATCACAGGTAACACAGCTGGAAATGACTGACAGTGGGTCAGCTCTTGGCCCTCTCTACCTCGGAGTGTGCAGCGACACCAACAAATCTCCGTCTGAGTTTCTTCTCAGAGTCTTACAGGGACTTCACGTCAAAAATGCTGTTCCAGGGCTACAAGGGTCTGGCATGAACCACTCCACCTGGAACTGCAGCTCAGGATTCTCTGCCTGATCCCAAGTGCACATGGATAACAAGTTCATTCTTTTTGAAGAGTATTTTCAAAAGTCTCAACACTCTCAAAAATTTCAGAACTTTGAGTCTTCCCACCACTACAGTTCTCTGTCAGAAACCAGGCTCTCAGGCCTTTGAGGAGTCCCTCTCCTGCCTTTCCAAGGGCCCCACTATTTCCCTGAAGTTGGGACCCCCTGCCACACAGAGAACTCTCAGAGCCAGACATTCCCAATGCTGATGGCATCACAAGGGTTACTCCAGCTGGGATTTGGGCACTCCTGTCAATACAGCACAGAGTGAAATAACTCTTGTCCAGGTGAGAGTATTTTTCATGCCCTTTCCAACCAAAACTCTACTAATAATTGCCATTCTGAGTTACACTTTGCCATTCTCCTTGCACAGCCTCTCCCTGCACACTGCAGGGGCCATTTGCCAGGCTCACTGTGACTTCCCATCCCATCCCAGTGAGCCCCTCTGCCCTCTCCTGCCCTGCTGCTTCCTGCTGAACTAAGGAGTTCTCCTCCCTAACTCCCTGTGCGTGTCACTGATGCAGATGGTGAATAGCACCGTGTGCTGCTGGATGTGGACAGACTTTGAGGGGAACCCACTGATGGTATCCATGCCCCTTGTGCGTGAATCACTGCCAGCTGCCCAGAAAATGGCTGCAGAAGGGCTGTTTTCCCTCCTGATCCCGTCCAACACGTGGCTGGTAGGTGCCTGGGAGCTGCCAGGAAGGCAGCAGTGTGTGTGTGCTGCAGGGAGCAGTGTGTCCATGGGGTGAGGTGACAGGGCAGCTGGGGCACACAGAGCCAGGGAAGGGCTCAGGGGCACCCCACAGAGCCGGGGAAGGGCCTTTGGCCCTCTGCTGTGAGACAGTTGGGCTGTACTAAAATGGCACTGCCATACGAGGTGGAGGTGCCACTCTTTGTGGAGCTGTGAGGTGCATTGTCCCACCCATGTTGTGTTTGTTTCTACAGGGGTATCAGAGCACTTATTAAAGGGAAATGGGGCACACTGAGTAATTCAAGATAAACACACAGTAGCATTGTCACAGGAACTTCACCCTGTGCCTTAGATTTTGCCTATTTATGTATCCTTAACACAGCAGGACTAAATCAATTGATAAATGCATATCTTTGTAGCCTGCAGTGCTCAAGGCTTCCCTCCCCTATTCCTGCTCCTCCTGCACCCCTCACCACGCTTCCTAACTAGTGAAATTAAGTTCTGGTGAAAGTTTTGGAAAAAGAAGCGTAGAAACAAGTGCTTACTTGTTACAAGCTCTACTATGAGTTTTCCCCAGCTAGGAGCAGCACAGAAGTGAGACAGGGGCAATGACATCAGGGAACAGCTGTAGAGTTAAAGGCAGAAAGAAAAGACTTACCAGCAAAGGGCAGGAAAGGAGAAAGGTTTCAGAAAAGATTTTGGTGGTCTAATTAATGATCATTTCTGATTCTCCTGTGAGAAGAACACAAACTCACAGCCAGTCAGGCCTCACAGTCCTCTGTAGTGAGAGTTCAGCACACATCCCAGAGGCAAGTCCAGCACCTGAAACAAAAAAAAGAAAAAAAAAAAAAAAAAAAAAAAAGAAAAAATAACCAGAAGAAAAAGGTGACAGGGCAGCACAAAGATTGTTCTCTGTGCAGCGCCCAGACTCGGGGCTCGCTCTCAGCTTTGCTAGTTCCCGTGAATTATCCCACAGCCCCCAATTATCTGCTCAGTTCCTGCTGCCATAACCTCACAGTGCCTCACGGAGGGTGGATATTCCCGTGCAGAGCTGCCCCTTGAACGCCAGCTGTGCCAGGAACGGGCAGAGCGTCCAAGGAAGCTCAGCAGCATCGGGACAGGGACAGGCATCTGTTCCAAAGAATTGGCTATTTAAAGCCCTCATCCCCCAGCCCCGCCCATGTCCCTGGGGGCACTTGACAGAGCTGCCTGGAGTCCAGCTGATTTAGCCCCCCTGAGCCGGGGCTCCAGGTGATATTTTCAAGCAGGAGAAGGCAGGGCCGGGGGCGCTCCCGTCCCGTGCCAAGGCAGCTCCCCGTGCCCACGGGAGGACATCTCTCCCTGCAGCAGCTCAGCTCCTTTCAGAGCCTCTGCAAGTTCTTTTCCCTCAGCAAAGGGTGCACATCCCTGCCTTCAGCACACCTCCAGTGGGACCCACCTGGGAAAGCTTTCCATCCCTTCTGCACTTCCAGCTGGCTCCCTGGAAACTCCCACCTTCGTCCAAACAAAACTTCATCCCACCTGAACCTTTGATTTGAAGGCATCTCTGCAGGCTGTCGGTTGGCATTTAATAGCTGTGAGGGAAGACTGCCTTGGCTTTAGTGCTGCTGCTGCTGAACGAGGCCTCAGGCAGGAAGGGAAGGGAAGGCAATTGGGGTGGACAGGACATACCTGGCAGCTGCCTGGGAGCTCTGGGAGGCTGGAACCAGGAATTGCTGTCTGAGCCCCTCTGCACGCAGCCCGTGCCACCATCACCAGGACACGCCAGCTGCTCCTTGGGCTGCTTTTGGGCTGTCAGTGGCCTGTATCCAGGCTGAAGCATCTCCAGGAGCCTGCTCAGAGCAGCCCCTGGCCCGGGAGCCACGGGCAGCCCTTGAGCCGTGTCCGTGCCAGCGCCGGCCGGGCACCCAGCGCCCATCCCGGGCCGTGTGCTCGGCACGGGCAGGACGCTGCAGGCACAGCCCCTGCCCCGAGGGCCCATGGACAAGAGGTGCTGGATGCCTTTCGGGGACTCCTGGCCTCCTCCTGCCCCCTGTTCCCCGCAGCTGGGACACACAGAAACAACAAGGAGCATTGCTGGCAGTGAGTGGGAAGCACTGAGACCTCTGTGCAGCTTGCTGGAGCCAAGGATTCCCATCCTTGGGAGTTTCATACCTGCGATGCAGAGGGCTCAGTCAGTCGGAGCACAGTCCAGGTAGTGCCAAGGTTGTGAGTTCAATTCTCCCACAGACCGTGTCCTCGAGAGTCGGATTTTAGGAACCCTCTCAATCCCAGTATATCCTGTGACCTGGAAGCAAAGGGGAAAAGCCGCAGCCGAGTTTTAATAAAAGAGGTTTTGCCACTGCAGAGCTTCTTGGAGTTGCAAAGCAAGGGAGAGGGGGAGCGTCGCACCTAGCAGGTGATGGAGAAGCAGCCCGAGCAGAACCGTGCCCGGCCCCGCCGAGCGGCTCGTCCCGCGCCCCAGCCCCGCTCGTTCCGCAGGGGTGCGCGGGCAGCAGCCCCGGGGCTGTGCGCGCACGGGAACGGGGAGCCGGGCGCTGCTCCGCGCTCAGGGCTGCGGGGCCTCTGCGGGACAGGGGCACCGGGAGCGCCGGGATGTGGGGCTCCCAGGGCTGGCACGGCACTCCCCGCGCCCCGGCCGGGTCCAGCCGCGATGCAGCGTCTACACGGGGAGATCCCGCCGCCGTTCTTCCGGGCGCGGTTACCGGCAGAGCCCCGGCTCCCCGCGGCCACAGCGGGACCGTGTCCAGAGTGCCGCGGCCGCCGGAACGGAATGGGAGCGGCAGCGCCGGGCTCAGCCCCAGCGCCCGTCCGGGGCGGCTGCTGCTGCTGCTGCTGCCTGCGGCGATCCCGATCCCGGCCCCGCTACCCGCACCCTGCCTGCCCGGGGAGAGGCGGCACCGCCTGGAACCCCCAGCCAATACCGCCAAAACCTAGACCCGACCCTGGTCCTACCTGAGCGCCCCAGGATTCGCGCAGAACCGGGAGCTGTCCCTGGCACAGCGCTCCGACGAGGATCCCGCCGCATCCCAGCACGAGTGTTCCCGAATGGAACGGGCCGGGAGCGGATCGGCCGCATAGAAATAGGCCCCGGCCCGCGCAGCCGCACTGGGGCCCCGTGCACCTGAGTCGGGCCCGGCCCCGCCCCTCAATCCCCGCCCGGCCCCGCCCCTCAATCCCCGCCCGGTACCGCCCTTGGTACCGCCCCCGGTACCGCCTTCGGTGCCGCCTCCGGAATCGTCCCCGGTACCGCCCCAAGTAACGCCCTCGGCCCCACCCCCGGTACCGCCCCCGGCAGTACAGGACCCCGACAGAGAAAGGCGCCCGCCCGTTTCCCGCGCGCCCGCGGCGCCGCTGAGCCCACAGCCCGTGTCCGCACTCTCGGAAACCCCGCAGAAAATCGCGCCGCGGGGATCGGTGTCGGCGTCGCGGGCAGGCAGCCCAAAAAACAGACTGGGGTCCTTGATTTTCCCGCCCTTTCTGCCGCCAGATATAGAAGGTCAGGCGAGTGCCGGCCGAGCCGCCATCTTGAGAGTGGCAAGACGTCACTTCCGCTTTTCCTGCTGCCATCTTTAGTACTGGCAGAGGCCACTTCCGGCCCGGCTGCCATCTTTGTTGTGGTACCCTTAACGCCCCTCACCATGTCAATTTCTAAGTCGCCTGCCTGAATCCGGCAACGACGCCGAAAAGAGCTCCGGCCGACGCTCGAGCGGCGGCAGGCACGGGCGGGGATGCTTGTCTCGGCCGGGCTCCTGCCGCAAGCGGCATCCGCAGCGTGGCGGCAGTCCTACAGGGCAGCGTCCCGGCACGCGCTCGCTCCCATCATCAGAAGGGCACGCGCGCAGCACCGCGCTGTGCCCACAGGACGGCAGCGCTGCCAGGGCGCCGGAGCGGCGGCGGCTGCAGTACCGCGCTGTGCCCACAAGGCGGCGTTAGCGGCGGGTGCGCAGCCAGGGCTGGGGCGCGGGGCAGGGGCGGGGCTGGGGCAGGGGCGGGGCTGGGGGAGCGTCCCAGGGGGACGGACACGGGAGGGACAGGATCAGCGCTGGGGATGGCCTCAGGGTCTCTTGGGAGGGACGGGATCAGCGCTGGGGATGGCCTCAGGGTCCCACGGGAGGGACGGGATCAGCGCTGGGGATGGCCTCAGGGTCTCTCGGGAGGGACGGGATCAGCGCTGGGGATGGCCTCAGGGTCCCTCGGGAAGGACAGGATCAGCGCTGGGGATGGCCTCAGGGTCCCTCGGGAGGGACGGGATCAGCGCTGGGGATGGGCCTCAGGGTCCCTCGGGAAGGACAGGATCAGCGCTGGGGATGGCCTCAGGGTCTCTCGGGAGGGACGGGATCAGCGCTGGGGATGGGCCTCAGGGTCCCTCGGGAAGGACAGGATCAGCGCTGGGGATGGCCTCAGGGTCCCTCGGGAGGGACGGGATCAGCGCTGGGGATGGGCCTCTGGGTCCCTCGGGAAGGACAGGATCAGCGCTGGGGATGGCCTCAGGGTCCCTCGGGAGGGACGGGATCAGCGCTGGGGATGGCCTCAGGGTCCCTCGGGAGGGACGGGATCAGCGCTGGGGATGGTCTCAGAGTCCCTCCGGAGGCGCTCGGGCACAGGAGATGCCGTGATGTGCAGGTGACACCCTGGGGCCCCCACGTGTCGAGGGACCGGGGCTGGGGTTGTGACGGGCTGGGCTTGTGTGAGAAGTGGATCTTTGGGTGAGTGACAGGCGTGGTGGTGCACCGAGAAATTGGCTAGTTAGCTAAATATTGAATTAACTGCCCAACTAACTAATAACTACTTTCATTAGTACTCCAGAGTAGGCATGTAATGTTCAATCAAGGTAATTATTAGTCACTGCCATCTGGAGTATTAATGAGGGGCCCTAACCTGGCATATATGAAAAAGGAGAAAAAAATATGTGTGTCAGGTGCAGCAGTAGAAAATTTCAGGCTCCTGAGGTGTAAATAATTTTATTTAAATAATAACATAAGGTTTTTTGGTGTTTTGGGTTTTTTTTTTACTTGCAAGGAGCCTGAAAATTTGTACTGCTGTTTTTTAAATTGTACAGCTAGAAAGGAAAAGAAAGTTAGAAAAAGGTTAGAGAGAAAAAAAAAGAAAAAGAAAGAGTGAAAAAGAAAAAAACCAGAGTTAGAGACTACTAGAAACAGGGAAAGAGAAAGAGTCAGACAGAAATAGAGAGAAAAAGAAATCCAGAGAAAAAGAAAAGAAATAGAGAGAAAAAGAAATAGAGTTAATGCTACAGCAAATATGAAAAAGAAAGACAGGAGCCAAGGGGAAGACGTGGGGTATCTTGACTAGGGGCGACTTAACTTTATTGAATGAATGTTTTTATTCACAGCAAAAGACAGCAAGGTGTACAAAGGCAAGTACAGGTACCAATTTAATTACAGATACGCTCCGTGGACACGCTGCTAAAGGTGAATTTACACACAGAGCCTTTTTTTCCCCACTTTGAATCCACATGGGCCCACCTCTCTCCTCCCAAGTGCAAACAGCTCTTTATGGTCCAGAGATCCTCAAATAAATAGAACAATGTGCCAGCCCAGTGAAATGCTACTGCCAGGAATGACCCAGGTAAGGCAAACAGGGGCACTTCCCCTTAGGCATCCCCAAACCCTGAGCAAGCAGGGAGGCTGCCCAGAGCCTGCTGTGACATCCCCAGCTTCCTCTGCCTTAGATGTGGGCAGAGAGCTCCTGCTTCCCAGGCTGCCCACCCCTGAGCCCAGGAGCAGGCAGGGGCTGCTGCTCCTCCAGCTGTGCCCCAGTCAGGCATTTCCTGCAGGATCCCGCAGCTCTACTTACTGGGCCTGTGGTGATGGCTGGGTTCTGCAGCCTGGGCTCTTCCCACTGGGTCATTTTCTTATCTGCAAAGAACAAAAGAAATGATCCCATGGCTTCTCTGCTACCACACCGTCAATTTCTCTTGGTTTTTCTCTCCCTAGCACTGCTCAGCTCTGTCAGGGTTAGCAAAGGCTTGTGTCTCCCCACCCTCCCCAGCCCCAACACACTGTTAAGCTGAAAACATCCACTCAAAAACACAGAAGCACCCCAGAACCCAGGGAATCTGCACTGCTTTGATGGCAACGTCTGCAGGAGTGAGTGACACGTTCATTGGAACGTGGGCTGGGATTGGAGACACGGCCTGGTGGGTAAAGGAACCCAAAGTTTTTGGCAATGACACCCCAAGTTACTGTTTGGAAATTCTGCACAGACAGCTGAGGTATCACACTTCTAAATCTGGAGGGAGTAACATTTTTCCTAGACTCTGATTTAATGAGAAGGTGAAGGGGGCAGAACTGCCCTGTTTTGGTGCAAGAGAATCACCCAGCAAGGAGCAGTGGAGATGCTGGCAGTGGCACAGCACAGCCCACTTCTTTCCATCTACAGCTCTGAGGAGCACCAGGAGGATGACAGGAAAGCTTCTACAGGACCATGCTGGGACTGCCCTTCCCTGCCTCCAGACAGCTGCTCCTCCCAGGATCCTGAACACGGGATCACAACAAAACAACGGGGTTGCAACCAGAAGACAACGCTCCAAACCCACCCGGGTGCCACCTGCAATGGCAAGGTGCTGGTCACCCTGGGCTGCCACCCTCTGCTGCTACAGACACTCCTCTGCGCCAGGAGCTGGGCAGCAGCAGTCAGACTGCATTTTCCTTGTTCCTACAACTGGAAAAGCCCTCTAAGTTTGAGCATCCCAAGCTGTTTAAGGGGGACTGGGATCTGAAAGGTGTCATTCAGCAAATGTTACCTGGAGAAAATTCTGAAGGACTGCAAGCACATTGCAAGACATTTGATCTATTAGTTAATTTAACAGTAAAATACTACTTTATTTCCCTTCACACATTAAAGTGATTTATCCCTTGTGGAAAAGCTGAGGAGGGCTGCCAGCCTGAGACCCCAGAGCTGCTGCCAAGGTGGGGCACCCAGCACAGCCCTTTGCCTTTCCAATCCCTCCACTGGAATCCCCTTCTACAGAGTTCTTGGTCACCTCGACACCAGCAGCCACAAATCACAGCGCCAGTTCTGTGTGAAATCACAGGTAACACAGCTGGAAATGACTGACAGTGGGTCAGCTCTTGGCCCTCTCTACCTCGGAGTGTGCAGCGACACCAACAAATCTCCGTCTGAGTTTCTTCTCAGAGTCTTACAGGGACTTCACGTCAAAAATGCTGTTCCAGGGCTACAAGGGTCTGGCATGAACCACTCCACCTGGAACTGCAGCTCAGGATTCTCTGCCTGATCCCAAGTGCACATGGATAACAAGTTCATTCTTTTTGAAGAGTATTTTCAAAAGTCTCAACACTCTCAAAAATTTCAGAACTTTGAGTCTTCCCACCACTACAGTTCTCTGTCAGAAACCAGGCTCTCAGGCCTTTGAGGAGTCCCTCTCCTGCCTTTCCAAGGGCCCCACTATTTCCCTGAAGTTGGGACCCCCTGCCACACAGAGAACTCTCAGAGCCAGACATTCCCAATGCTGATGGCATCACAAGGGTTACTCCAGCTGGGATTTGGGCACTCCTGTCAATACAGCACAGAGTGAAATAACTCTTGTCCAGGTGAGAGTATTTTTCATGCCCTTTCCAACCAAAACTCTACTAATAATTGCCATTCTGAGTTACACTTTGCCATTCTCCTTGCACAGCCTCTCCCTGCACACTGCAGGGGCCATTTGCCAGGCTCACTGTGACTTCCCATCCCATCCCAGTGAGCCCCTCTGCCCTCTCCTGCCCTGCTGCTTCCTGCTGAACTAAGGAGTTCTCCTCCCTAACTCCCTGTGCGTGTCACTGATGCAGATGGTGAATAGCACCGTGTGCTGCTGGATGTGGACAGACTTTGAGGGGAACCCACTGATGGTATCCATGCCCCTTGTGCGTGAATCACTGCCAGCTGCCCAGAAAATGGCTGCAGAAGGGCTGTTTTCCCTCCTGATCCCGTCCAACACGTGGCTGGTAGGTGCCTGGGAGCTGCCAGGAAGGCAGAAGTGTGTGTGTGCTGCAGGGAGCAGTGTGCCCATGGGGTGAGGTGACAGGGCAGCTGGGGCACACAGAGCCAGGGAAGGGCTCAGGGGCACCCCACAGAGCCGGGGAAGGGCTCAGGGGCGTGCCAGAATTGTTTTCCCAGGGGCCTTTGGCCCTCTGCTGTGAGACAGTTGGGCTGTACTAAAATGGCACTGCCATACGAGGTGGAGGTGCCACTCTTTGTGGAGCTGTGAGGTGCATTGTCCCACCCATGTTGTGTTTGTTTCTACAGGGGTATCAGAGCACTTATTAAAGGGAAATGGGGCACACTGAGTAATTCAAGATAAACACACAGTAGCATTGTCACAGGAACTTCACCCTGTGCCTTAGATTTTGCCTATTTATGTATCCTTAACACAGCAGGACTAAATCAATTGATAAATGCATATCTTTGTAGCCTGCAGTGCTCAAGGCTTCCCTCCCCTATTCCTGCTCCTCCTGCACCCCTCACCACGCTTCCTAACTAGTGAAATTAAGTTCTGGTGAAAGTTTTGGAAAAAGAAGCGTAGAAACAAGTGCTTACTTGTTACAAGCTCTACTATGAGTTTTCCCCAGCTAGGAGCAGCACAGAAGTGAGACAGGGGCAATGACATCAGGGAACAGCTGTAGAGTTAAAGGCAGAAAGAAAAGACTTACCAGCAAAGGGCAGGAAAGGAGAAAGGTTTCAGAAAAGATTTTGGTGGTCTAATTAATGATCATTTCTGATTCTCCTGTGAGAAGAACACAAACTCACAGCCAGTCAGGCCTCACAGTCCTCTGTAGTGAGAGTTCAGCACACATCCCAGAGGCAAGTCCAGCACCTGAAACAAAAAAAAAAAAAAAAAAAAAAAAAAAAAGAAAAAATAACCAGAAGAAAAAGGTGACAGGGCAGCACAAAGATTGTTCTCTGTGCAGCGCCCAGACTCGGGGCTCGCTCTCAGCTTTGCTAGTTCCCGTGAATTATCCCACAGCCCCCAATTATCTGCTCAGTTCCTGCTGCCATAACCTCACAGTGCCTCACGGAGGGTGGATATTCCCGTGCAGAGCTGCCCCTTGAACGCCAGCTGTGCCAGGAACGGGCAGAGCGTCCAAGGAAGCTCAGCAGCATCGGGACAGGGACAGGCATCTGTTCCAAAGAATTGGCTATTTAAAGCCCTCATCCCCCAGCCCCGCCCATGTCCCTGGGGGCACTTGACAGAGCTGCCTGGAGTCCAGCTGATTTAGCCCCCCTGAGCCGGGGCTCCAGGTGATATTTTCAAGCAGGAGAAGGCAGGGCCGGGGGCGCTCCCGTCCCGTGCCAAGGCAGCTCCCCGTGCCCACGGGAGGACATCTCTCCCTGCAGCAGCTCAGCTCCTTTCAGAGCCTCTGCAAGTTCTTTTCCCTCAGCAAAGGGTGCACATCCCTGCCTTCAGCACACCTCCAGTGGGACCCACCTGGGAAAGCTTTCCATCCCTTCTGCACTTCCAGCTGGCTCCCTGGAAACTCCCACCTTCGTCCAAACAAAACTTCATCCCACCTGAACCTTTGATTTGAAGGCATCTCTGCAGGCTGTCGGTTGGCATTTAATAGCTGTGAGGGAAGACTGCCTTGGCTTTAGTGCTGCTGCTGCTGAACGAGGCCTCAGGCAGGAAGGGAAGGGAAGGCAATTGGGGTGGACAGGACATACCTGGCAGCTGCCTGGGAGCTCTGGGAGGCTGGAACCAGGAATTGCTGTCTGAGCCCCTCTGCACGCAGCCCGTGCCACCATCACCAGGACACGCCAGCTGCTCCTTGGGCTGCTTTTGGGCTGTCAGTGGCCTGTATCCAGGCTGAAGCATCTCCAGGAGCCTGCTCAGAGCAGCCCCTGGCCCGGGAGCCACGGGCAGCCCTTGAGCCGTGTCCGTGCCAGCGCCGGCCGGGCACCCAGCGCCCATCCCGGGCCGTGTGCTCGGCACGGGCAGGACGCTGCAGGCACAGCCCCTGCCCCGAGGGCCCATGGACAAGAGGTGCTGGATGCCTTTCGGGGACTCCTGGCCTCCTCCTGCCCCCTGTTCCCCGCAGCTGGGACACACAGAAACAACAAGGAGCATTGCTGGCAGTGAGTGGGAAGCACTGAGACCTCTGTGCAGCTTGCTGGAGCCAAGGATTCCCATCCTTGGGAGTTTCATACCTGCGATGCAGAGGGCTCAGTCAGTCGGAGCACAGTCCAGGTAGTGCCAAGGTTGTGAGTTCAATTCTCCCACAGACCGTGTCCTCGAGAGTCGGATTTTAGGAACCCTCTCAATCCCAGTATATCCTGTGACCTGGAAGCAAAGGGGAAAAGCCGCAGCCGAGTTTTAATAAAAGAGGTTTTGCCACTGCAGAGCTTCTTGGAGTTGCAAAGCAAGGGAGAGGGGGAGCGTCGCACCTAGCAGGTGATGGAGAAGCAGCCCGAGCAGAACCGTGCCCGGCCCCGCCGAGCGGCTCGTCCCGCGCCCCAGCCCCGCTCGTTCCGCAGGGGTGCGCGGGCAGCAGCCCCGGGGCTGTGCGCGCACGGGAACGGGGAGCCGGGCGCTGCTCCGCGCTCAGGGCTGCGGGGCCTCTGCGGGACAGGGGCACCGGGAGCGCCGGGATGTGGGGCTCCCAGGGCTGGCACGGCACTCCCCGCGCCCCGGCCGGGTCCAGCCGCGATGCAGCGTCTACACGGGGAGATCCCGCCGCCGTTCTTCCGGGCGCGGTTACCGGCAGAGCCCCGGCTCCCCGCGGCCACAGCGGGACCGTGTCCAGAGTGCCGCGGCCGCCGGAACGGAATGGGAGCGGCAGCGCCGGGCTCAGCCCCAGCGCCCGTCCGGGGCGGCTGCTGCTGCTGCTGCCTGCGGCGATCCCGATCCCGGCCCCGCTACCCGCACCCTGCCTGCCCGGGGAGAGGCGGCACCGCCTGGAACCCCCAGCCAATACCGCCAAAACCTAGACCCGACCCTGGTCCTACCTGAGCGCCCCAGGATTCGCGCAGAACCGGGAGCTGTCCCTGGCACAGCGCTCCGACGAGGATCCCGCCGCATCCCAGCACGAGTGTTCCCGAATGGAACGGGCCGGGAGCGGATCGGCCGCATAGAAATAGGCCCCGGCCCGCGCAGCCGCACTGGGGCCCCGTGCACCTGAGTCGGGCCCGGCCCGCCCCTCAATCCCCGCCCGGCCCCGCCCGCTCCCTCCCCGGCGCCCCGTCCTGCCCGGGCTGGGGCGGGGCCATCGCTCGCGGCCCGCCCCCTCTCCCGGGGCCGAAGCGGGGCTGTTCCCTGTTCCGGGTCCCCTCGGAGCCGGCACTGCCCAGCATTCCTCACCGCGGGCTGGGGGTTCCAGCACAGCCCCCAGGGCATCCCGCTGCTTCCTCAAGCCCCCTTCAGCGGGATCAGTTTTTGGAGAGCGATACCCAAACCCAGCAGAGCTGGCTTTAACGGATCCGGGGGAATATCCCCTCTCCCCATCTCACCCAATTGCCGCTGCCAAAAGCCAGCCTGAGGATCAGCTCCCTATCCCCTCAATCTCTGCAAGGAATCGGATTTCTCAATCCGGCAGGGCAGCAATGCTGTTCTCCTCGCCGGAGATCCGGATTGCAGCGGCGTCCCCGCCGGCGCTGCCCGGATGGAGCGGGGAGCGGGGGGTGTGTGTGAATAGAGGGGAGGGTGACGCCGAGTTCGGGCTGCGAGAGCGGCCGCGGCTGCGAGCGTGGGAAGGGCGGCAGTGCTGCCGCCTTGTGGGCACAGCTCGGTACTGCAGCCACCCCCGAGCCGGCGCTCCGGCAGTGCTCGGCAGCGGCTGCAGTACCGCGCTGTGCCCACAAGGCGGCGTTAGCGGCGGGTGCGCAGCCAGGGCTGGGGCGGGGCAGGGTGGTGCCTGGGGAGGATCCCAGGGGGACGGACACGGGAGGGACAGGGTCAGCGCTGGGCTAAACCCCCAAAAACATTCTAAAAAAAACCCCAAAATTTAAAAAAAAATTTTAAAATCCCAGAAAAAACTTTTAAAAATCCCTTCAAAATACCCTCAAAGAACGTTAAAACCCCTCAAACACCCCAAAACCCCTTTAAAAACCGGGGGGCGGGGCCACGTGATCACCTCGGCAGACACGTAAACCGAGGGGCGGGGTTCGCTTCAGGGTCCATTGCTCTGGGCGTTAACAATCGAGCGCCGATCAATCGATCGATCGGCAGGCATGAGCAATCGAGCGCCGATCAATCG